>NW_027258729.1:17500-25000 GCF_045791955.1 Oncorhynchus clarkii lewisi | reverse complement strand
GTCCTCCCTATTCCCACCCTATACCCTATACAGCGCAATAGTTTTTTATTTTATTTAACCTTTATTTAACCAGGAAGGACTCATTGAGATTTAAAATCTATTTTTCAAGATAGGCAGCACCAAGTCATTAGAAAAAAAAATGACCAGGAAATAGGTGTGTTCCCACACTAAAAATGATATATGTTATTTAAATAAAGCTTCTGGAAGCTTCGAGTCTCGTTTCTTGTCCCAGTCAGACCTGTACTGGATGATATCAACATGCGGTCTTGTCTGGCTGGAGGGCCTATGGCAGGCTTTCCTTTGCACAATGGCAGAGGTGTGTGTGTGTGTGTGTGTGTGTGTGTGTGTGTGTGTGTGTGTGTGTGTGTGTGTGTGTGTGTGTGTGTGTGTGTGTGTGTGCATGCGTATTAATACTGATAACGTGAGTCATGACATGAGCCAAACGTGAAAACATTGAGATGAATGATACAAATCTCAGATTCAGAGATCTGGTTGATTTAGTGTAAAAAGCAGACATGGCCTATGATGGCACCATTCTCTGTATGGGCCCTGGTCTAAAGTAGTGCCCGATATAGGGTTTAGGGTGCTGTTTGGGACTGATCTCACTCATAAACAACATGTAGCCTACTGGTGTGTAAATCATGAATTCGTGTTTGACCCCCAGCAGACTGTTAAATCAGGTCATTGAGTCTGATCCGTTGTATCTGATCAATAATGTGTTTTTGTAATGATATAGAGGCTTTCATTGAGGAAGTCTGCAGGTAGAGACAAGAGTTTAGAGGTTTACCGTAACAAAATAATCTATTCGTCCATCTCCTCTCTCTCTCTCTCTTTCTCTCTCTCTCCCTTCTTCTCTCTTTGTCCCTCTCTCTCTCTCCCTTCTTCTCTCTTTGTCCCTCTCTCTCTCTCCCTTCTTCTCTCTTTGTCTCTCTCTCTCTCTTTCTCTCTCTCTGATATGCTAGATACACACCCACACAGTTTGTTCTGTAAGTCTGTATTTAGTTGTTTGTAGCCTAGTGATCTGTCAAGTTCAATTTAACTGAGCAGTGAAAACCCACAAGCAGAGAGAGAGAGAGAGAGAGAGAGAGAGAGAGAGAGAGAGAGAGAGAGAGAGAGAGAGAGAGAGAGAGAGAGAGAGAGAGAGAGAGAGAGAGAGAGAGAGAGAACCATCATTTTTCTCTAATAACTCTCTGAAAGGACTGACTCTCTCTCTCTACCCTCTATTACCAGATGAATGTCCCACAGACTGGGATTGGATTGGCAGAATAAGAAATTAATTCCCTGACTATTAAATCATCATAATTAGTTATTAATTAATATGCCTCTTTCTCTGCTGAGCTAAAAACCTTTAATTCACCAACACTTTCATATTGTAATGTAGCTGTTAGAGATCCCAGCCTTCTGGGGTTCTGGAGGAAGCAAAGGAAAACTTTTATAGAAAAAGCACATGAGGCATCAGAGTGGCCTGCCTCCTACTCCTTCCTGTTTGATAATACTGGGTGTGTCATAGGCTTCCTCCCAAATGGCACCCTATTCTCTATGTAGGCTCTGGTCAAGAGTAGTGCACTACATAGGGGATAGGTTGCAGTTTGGGACAACCATAGTGAGTCACGACAGGTAGTGTTGATCCAGGATGTACAGTGCCTTGCGAAAGTATTCGGCCCCCTTGAACTTTGCGACCTTTTGCCACATTTCAGGCATCAAACATAAAGATATAAAACTGTATTTTTTTGTGAAGAATCAACAACAAGTGGGACACAATCATGAAGTGGAACGACATTTATTGGATATTTCAAACTTTTTTAACAAATCAAAAACTGAAAAATTGGGCGTGCAAAATTATTCTGCCCCCTTAAGTTAATACTTTGTAGCGCCACCTTTTGCTGCGATTACAGCTGTAAGTCGCTTGGGGTATGTCTCTATCAGTTTTGCACATCGAGAGACTGACATTTTTTCCCATTCCTCCTTGCAAAACAGCTCGAGCTCAGTGAGGTTGGATGGAGAGCATTTGTGAACAGCAGTTTGCAGTTCTTTCCACAGATTCTCGATTGGGTTCAGGTCTGGACTTTGACTTGGCCATTCTAACACCTGGATATGTTTATTTTTGAACCATTCCATTGTAGATTTTGCTTTATGTTTTGGATCATTGTCTTGTTGGAAGACAAATCTCCGTCCCAGTCTCAGGTCTTTTGCAGACTCCATCAGGTTTTCTTCCAGAATGGTCCTGTATTTGGCTCCATCCATCTTCCCATCAATTTTAACCATCTTCCCTGTCCATGCTGAAGAAAAGCAGGCCCAAACCATGATGCTGCCACCACCATGTTTGACAGTGGGGGTGGTGTGTTTAGGGTGATGAGCTGTGTTGCTTTTACGCCAAACATAATGTTTTGCATTGTTGCCAAAAAGTTCAATTTTGGTTTCATCTGACCAGAGCACCTTCTTCCACATGTTTGGTGTGTCTCCCAGGTGGCTTGTGGCAAACTTTAAACAACACTTTTTATGGATATCTTTAAGAAATGGCTTTCTTCTTGCCACTCTTCCATAAAGTCCAGATTTGTGCAATATACGACTGATTGTTGTCCTATGGACAGAGTCTCCCACCTCAGCTGTAGATCTCTGCAGTTCATCCAGAGTGATCATGGGCCTCTTGGCTGCATCTCTGATCAGTCTTCTCCTTTTATGAGCTGAAAGTTTAGAGGGACGGCCAGGTCTTGGTAGATTTGCAGTGGTCTGATACTCCTTCCATTTCAATATTATCGCTTGCACAGTGCTCCTTGGGATGTTTAAAGCTTGGGAAATCTTTTTGTATCCAAATCCGGCTTTAAACTTCTTCACAACAGTATCTCGGACCTGCCTGGTGTGTTCCTTGTTCTTCATGATGCTCTCTGCGCTTTTAACGGACCTCTGAGACTATCACAGTGCAGGTGCATTTATACGGAGACTTGATTACACACAGGTGGATTGTATTTATCATCATTAGTCATTTAGGTCAACATTGGATCATTCAGAGATCCTCACTGAACTTCTGGAGAGAGTTTGCTGCACTGAAAGTAAAGGGGCTGAATAATTTTGCACGCCCAATTTTTCAGTTTTTGATTTGTTAAAAAAGTTTGAAATATCCAATAAATGTCGTTCCACTTCATGATTGTGTCCCACTTGTTGTTGATTCTTCACAAAAAAATACAGTTTTATATCTTTATGTTTGAAGCCTGAAATGTGGCAAAAGGTCGCAAAGTTCAACGGGGCCGAATACTTTCGCAAGGCACTGTAGCACTATGATTTGTTCAGAAGTACGTCTCCTTCACAACGTTCCGTCCTTTCTGGAGGAATGTTGAAGGACAGTTGAATGATTGTTGAAGGAATGTTGAGGGAATGTTGAAGGACATTTGAATGATTGTTGAAGGAATGTTGAAGGAATGTTGAAGGATTGTTGAAGGTTGGTGAAGGAATGTTGAAGGAATGTTGAAGGATTGTTGAAGGTTGGTGAAGGAATGTTGAAGGAATGTTGAAGGTTGGTGAAGGAATGTTGAAGGAATGTTGAAGGAATGTTGAAGGATTGTTGAAGGAATGTTGAAGGAATGTTGAAGGACAGTTGAATGAATGTTGAAGGAATGTTGAAGGATTGTTGAAGGTTGGTGAAGGATTGTTGAAGGAATGTTGAAGGATTGTTGAAGGAATGCTGAAGGAATGTTGAAGGACAGTTGAATGATTGTTGAAGGAATGTTGAAGGAATGTTGAAGGAATGTTGAAGGACAGTTGAATGATTGTTGAAGGAATGTTGAAGGATTGTTGAAGGAATGTTGAAGGAATGTTGAAGGAATGTTGAATGCATGTTGAAGGAATGTTGAATGAATGTTGAAGGATTGTTGAAGGAATGTTGAAGGATTGTTGAATGAATGTTGAAGGATTGGTGAAGGATTGTTGAAGGAATGTTGAAGGAATGTTGAAGGACAGTTGAATGATTGTTGAAGGAATGTTGAAGGACAGTTGAAGGAATGTTGAATGATTGTATTACAAACGTTCTGGTCGCCAGGCAATGACTTGATCAGCTGTGAGGCTCCTGTGACTGTTGTAACAAGATGTCTTTTCCTTCACTGACCAGGAAAAAAAAGCTTTTAAATGTCCCCGAAGTTGTAGACCTGCGGCGCCACAATTAAGAGAAGCTGACTGTTGTCAGAAATCAGTCTGTAGATCAGCATGTTTCTCCGGGATCGCATCATCGGGTCAGCTGAGCACAGCAGCTGACAGAGGAGGCTACTACTAATATTACTGCAGTGACCCGTAAAGACGAACAGCTGCATCATGACGACCCGGAATAATGTCAGCATGACGATGTCACCTAGGTAACCTTCTCTGGGTAATCTAAGTCACGGCAGTCTCAGCATGATGATGTCACCTAGGTAACCTTCTCTGGGTAATCTATGTCATGGCAGTCTCAGAAGACGATGTCACCTAGGTAATCTATGTCATGGCAGTCTCAGCATGATGATGTCACCTAGGTAACCTTCTCTGGGTAATCTATGTCATGGCAGTCTCAGAAGACGATGTCACCTAGGTAATCTATGTCATGGCAGTCTCAGCATGATGATGTCACCTAGGTAACCTTCTCTGGGTAATCTATGTCATGGCAGTCTCAGAAGACGATGTCACCTAGGTAATGTATGTCATGGCAGTCTCAGCATGATGATGTCACCTAGGTAACCTTCTCTGGGTAATCTATGTCATGGCAGTCTCCATTGTAACCAGACTACTTTTGATCTATGCCATTAGCATTCGATGCGAGACAAGAGATACGAGACACTAGACACTAGACACGAGATAAGAGATACGAGACACTAGACACTAGATAAGAGATACGAGACACGAGACAAGAGATACGAGACACGAGACACGAGATACGAGACACTAGACACGAGATAAGAGATAAGAGATACGAGACACTAGACACGAGACACGAGATACGAGACACGAGACAAGAGATACTAGACACTAGACACTAGACACGAGACAAGAGATACTAGACATGGGACACGAGATAAGAGATACGAGACACTAGACACGAGACAAGAGATACTAGACATGGGACACGAGATAAGAGATACGAGACACGAGACATGAGATAAGAGATAAGAGATACGAGACACTAGACACGAGATACTAGACACTAGACAAGAGATACGAGACACTAGACACGAGATAAGAGATACGAGACACTAGACACGAGATAAGAGATACGAGACACGAGACAAGAGATACTAGACACTAGACACGAGATACAAGATACGAGATAAGAGATACGAGACACTAGACACGAGACAAGAGATACTAGACATGGGACACGAGATAAGAGATACGAGACACTAGACACGAGACACTAGACACTAGACACTAGACGAGATACGAGACACTAGACACGAGATACGAGACACTAGACACAAGACATGAGATAAGAGATACTAGACACGAGATACGAGACACTAGACACTAGACACGAGATAAGAGATACGAGACACTAGACACGAGATACGAGATAAGAGATAAGCAATACGAGACACTAGACACTAGACACGAGATACTAGACACTAGACGAGATACGAGACACTAGACACGAGATACGAGACACTAGACACGAGACATGAGATAAGAGATACTAGACACGAGATACGAGACACTAGACACTAGACACAAGATAAGAGATACGAGACACTAGACACGAGATACGAGATACGAGATAAGAGATACGAGACACTAGACACGAGACAAGAGATACTAGACATGGGACACGAGATAAGAGATACGAGACACTAGACACGAGACACTAGACACTAGACACGAGACACGAGACACTAGACACGGGACACTAGACACTAGACACTAGACACGAGATACTAGACACTAGACACGAGACACTAGACACGAGACACTAGACACTAGACATGAGATAAGAGATACGAGACACTAGACACGAGACAAGAGATACTAGACATGGGACACGAGATAAGAGATACGAGACACTAGACACGAGACACTAGACACGAGACACTAGACACGAGACACTAGACACGAGACACTAGACACGAGACACTAGACACGAGACACTAGACACTAGACACGAGATACGAGACACAAAACACTAGACACGAGACACTAGACACGAGACACTAGACACGAGACACTAGACACGAGACACTAGACACGAGACACTAGACACGAGACACGAGACACTAGACACGAGATACGAGACACGAGATACGAGACACGAGATAAGACACACTAGACACGTGATACATGACACTAGATACGAGACACGAGATAAGAAATACGAGACACTAGACACGGGACACTAGACACGAGATAAGAGATACGAGATACTAGACACTAGATACGAGACACTAGACAAGAGATACGAGACACGAGATACGAGACAGATTAGTGCAGGAGGAATCAATGTGCTGATGTCAAACTGCTCGTTAATGGACTATCCTGTCATCGCCTTCCTGATTAGAACACCTCACATGGTGTTTGAACTCTTCTACCAGTCTCATTTCATACTTCTAATTCCTAGAAACAGAAGATCTTTCCTCAAAAGGTCAGCCAAGACACATGTGAGGAACGAAATGAAATGAAAAGGTGTCTGAGCAGGACAACAAAACAAACGCCTCACCCAAAAATGACCTTTTCAGCCGATACTGAATTACAGACTGTGACCATAATAATCAGGTGTGTTCTGGTCCTTGTTACTGACCTGGTGTTCAGTACAGGGTCATGTTCATTAGGCATCGAACACAAGAAAACAAACTGAAACAGAGAAGGAATACCTGGACTTACCCCCCCCCCCCCCCCCAAAAAATGTTTTCCGTTTGCATGCCCAAATGAACTTGACCCTGGTTCTCTCTCTCTCTCTCTCTGACACGTAAACAGCCAGGTAATTACTGCAAACACAATAACAACACTGATTGGCCATCACCTGTTGTAAAACATATATCTAGAAGAATCCTTCCTGTATATTTAGTAAACAGATTAGGGTGCCAGCGGTTTGGAAAAAAGGCCTGTTTATTTGTTGGCGTTGTGTATTACAGTCCCCGGCTGTTTGTTGGCTGTCACAGGAGAGAACTGCCACACACACTCTCTGTCTCTGTCTCTGTCTCTGTCTCTGTCTCTGTCTCTCTCTCTCTCTCTCTCTCTCTCTGTGTCTCTCTCTTTCTCTGTGTCTCTCTCACTCTCTCTGTCTCTCTCTCTGTCTCTCTCTCGCTCTCGCTCTCGCTCTCACTCTCTCTCTCTCAAACACACACACACACACACACACACACACACACACACACACACACACACACACACACAGACACAGACACAGACACACAGACAGAGGCAGAAATGACTGCGACACAATGTGAGTGTAATAAATATCAGGAAATTCCGGGCGTGGAGGAGCGTGTACAGACAGACAACATCCTGACTGGATCAACAGGCTTGAAATTTCATCACGCACGCATGCACACA
>NW_027258729.1:0-15000 GCF_045791955.1 Oncorhynchus clarkii lewisi | reverse complement strand
GAGGAGAGAGAGGGAGATAGCAGAGGAGAGAGAGATAGATAACAGAGGAGAGAGGGGGAGAGGTAGATAACAGAGGAGAGAGGGAGAGGTAGATAACAGAGGAGAGAGGGAGAGGTAGATAACAGAGGAGAGAGAGATAGATAACAGAGGAGAGAGAGGGAGAGGTAGAAAACAGATGAGAGAGGGAGAGGTAGATAACAGAGGAGTGAGAGGTAGATAACAGAGGAGAGAGAGGTAGATAACAGAGGAGAGAGAGGGAGAGGTAGATAACAGAGGAGAGAGAGGTAGATAACAGAGGAGAGAGAGGTAGATAACAGAGGAGAGAGAGGTAGATAACAGAGGAGAGAGAGGTAGATAACAGAGGAGAGAGAGGGAGAGGTAGATAACAGAGGAGAGAGAGGTAGATAACAGAAGAGAGAGAGGTAGATAACAGAGGAGAGAGAGAGAGGTAGATAACAGAGGAGAGAGAGGGAGAGGTAGATAACAGAGGAGAGAGAGGTAGATAACAGAGGAGAGAGAGGGAGAGGTAGATAACAGAGGAGAGAGAGGGAGAGGTAGATAACAGAGGAGAGAGAGGTAGATAACAGAGGAGAAAGAGGTAGATAACAGAGGAGAGAGAGGTAGATAACAGAGGAGAGAGAGGTAGATATCAGAGGAGAGAGAGGTAGATAACAGAAGAGAGAGAGATAACAGAGGAGAGAGAGGTAGATAACAGAGGAGAGAGAGGTAGATAACAGAGGAGAGAGGGGTAGATAACAGAGGAGAGAGAGGGAGAGGTAGATAACAGAGGAGAGAGAGGTAGATAACAGAGGAGAGAGAGGTAGATAACAGAGGAGAGAGAGGTAGATAACAGAGGAGAGAGAGGGAGAGGTAGATAACAGAGGAGAGAGAGGGAGGGGTAGATAACAGAGGAGAGAGAGGGAGAGGTAGATAACAGAGGAGAGAGAGGTAGATAACAGAAAAGAGAGAGGTAGATAACAGAGGAGAGAGAGGAGAGAGGTAGATAACAGAGGAGAGGGCGGTAGAAAACAGAGGAGAGAGAGAGGTAGATAACAGAGGAGAGAGAGGGAGAGGTAGATAACAGAGGAGAGAGAGGTAGATAACAGAGGAGAGAGAGGGAGAGGTAGATAACAGAGGAGAGAGAGGGAGATAACAGAGGAGAGAGAGAGGGAAGGGAATAATGAATGCATTTAACCAAAATATCTTCCACCTTTACCCAGCAGTCACAGATAGGCCAGTGGAGGGAGGAGGACCAGCCATTACCACGAGCCGCAATTAAGAGAGGACGGGCTCGTTACTCAGGTGTTTTATCAGGTGTTTTATCAGGTGTTTTATCAGGTGTTTTATCAGGTGTTTTATCAGGTGTTTTATCAGGTGTTTTATCAGGTGTTTTATCATTACTCAGGTGTTTTATCAGGTGTTTTATCAGGTGTTTTATCATTACTCAGGTGTTTTATCAGGTGTTTTATCATTACTCAGGTGTTTTATCAGGTGTTTTATCAGGTGTTTTATCATTACTCAGGTGTTTTATCAGGTGTTTTATCAGGTGTTTTATCAGGTGTTTTATCAGGTGTTTTATCAGGTGTTTTATCAGGTGTTTTATCATTACTCAGGTGTTTTATCAGGTGTTTTATCAGGTGTTTTATCAGGTGTTTTATCAGGTGTTTTATCATTTCTCAGGTGTTTTATCAGGTGTTTTATCAGGTGTTTTATCAGGTGTTTTATCAGGTGTTTTATCAGGTGTTTTATCATTTCTCAGGTGTTTTATCAGGTGTTTTATCAGGTGTTTTATCAGGTGTTTTATCAGGTGTTTTATCATTACTCAGGCGTTTTATCAGGTGTTTTATCAGGTGTTTTATCAGGTGTTTTATCAGGTGTTTTATCAGGTGTTTTATCAGGTGTTTTATCATTACTCGGGTGTTTTATCAGGTGTTTTATCAGGTGTTTTATCAGGTGTTTTATCAGGTGTTTTATCAAGTGTTTTATCAGGTGTTTTATCAGGTGTTTTATCAGGTGTTTTATCAGGTGTTTTATCATTACTCAGGTGTTTTATCAGGTGTTTTATCAAGTGTTTTATCAAGTGTTTTATCAAGTGTTTTATCAGGTGTTTTATCAGGTGTTTTATCATTTCTCAGGTGTTTTATCAGGTGTTTTATCAGGTGTTTTATCATTACTCAGGTGTTTTATCAGGTGTTTTATCATTACTCAGGTGTTTTATCAGGTGTTTTATCAGGTGTTTTATCATTACTCAGGTGTTTTATCAGGTGTTTTATCAGGTGTTTTATCAGGTGTTTTATCAGGTGTTTTATCAGGTGTTTTATCAGGTGTTTTATCATTACTCAGGTGTTTTATCAGGTGTTTTATCAGGTGTTTTATCAGGTGTTTTATCAGGTGTTTTATCATTACTCAGTATCGAAACCAAACCATATGATTTGAATGAAAGGTATTATAATGAACATGAAAAGGTGAATGTGAGAAGCGCTCATCATTTCACATAGTCTACATGTCATATTGAACAGCATAGAAACACTGTAAATAGGTCAGGAACCAGACAGGGAGACTAAGAATGAATTGAGTTATTCAGGCTATATTCTTTCAAGTCTATAGCAAAGAAACAAATACATGCATTTGTGAAGCAGTTGTGAGTGTGATACAATAGGCTGGTTGAAACAAAAAGCTCTCGGTATTTAAACATTTCATTATATTCAATCATTATAGTCTGTAGATTTCACATATAGGGCTGTGCCCTACTTAGAATTAAATACAAATTAAACAAACAATTCCTTACTAGGTTTGTTAGAATTCATTATTAGAAACAGTAGTTTGGCTCGGTCTATGTTTTCAAGACTCATGCGATGGTGCCTGACGAGGAAGCCCAGCAGTGGAGAATATCCTGTCCTCACTTACAGAGCCACTGGGGATGCTAAACACCCTTTTTGGCCACTCCTCCTGCCAGGCTGGGCAGAGATGCAGAATGTTTATTTTTTTATTTTCTATAGGTAGGTCTATAACCCAATCAAAACGGAAAGCTCCTTGAACGTGGGAATATACCAGGTCAAGGGTAGCATTCCAGAGGGACATCAGAGACTGTAACGTTCTTTGATTTGATTTTGATTTGGTCTAATATAATATAATAATAATAATATAATAATACTATAATAATATAATATAATAATACTATAATAATAATAATATAATAATAATAATATAATATAATAATACTATAATAATAATAATATAATAATACTAGTAATAATATAATATAATAATAATAATAATATAATAATAATAATATAATAATAATAATATAATAATATAATAATAATATAATAATAATAATATAATAATAATAATAATAATAATATAATAATAATATAATAATAATATAATAATAATAATATAATAATACTATAATAATAATAATAATAATATAATAATATAATAATAATATAATAATAATAATATAATAATAATAATAATAATAATAATAATATAATAATAATATAATAATATAATAATAATATAATAATAATAATATAATAATACTAATATAATAATACTATAATAATAATAATATAATAATAATAATAATAATATAATAATAATATAATAATAATAATAATAATAATAATATAATAATATAATAATAATATAATAATAATAATAATAATACTATAATAATAATAATAATATAATAATATAATAATAATATAATAATAATAATATAATAATACTATAATAATAATAATATAATAATAATAATAATATAATAATAATATAATAATAATATAATAATATAATATAATAATAATAATATAATAATATAATATAATAATAATATAATAATAATATAATAATAATAATATAATAATATAATATAATAATAATAATAATATAATAATATAATATAATAATAATATAATAATAATATAATAATAATAATATAATATAATAATAATAATATAATAATAATATAATAATATAATATAATAATAATATAATAATAATATAATAATAATATAATAATAATATAATACTAATATAATAATATAATATAATAATAATATAATAATAATATAATAATATAATATAATAATAATATAATAATATAATAATAATATAATACTAATATAATAATATAATATAATAATAATATAATAATAATATAATAATAATATAATAATATAATATAATAATAATATAATAATAATATAATAATATAATATAATAAAAAATACAATAATAATATAATAATAGTAATATAATAATAATATAATAATATAATATAATAATAATATAATAATAATAATACAATAATAATATAATAATAGTAATATAATAATATAATAATAATAATATAATAATAATATAATAATAGTAATATAATATAATAATAATAATAATAATATAATAATAATAATAATATAATTAGAATATAATAATATAATGTAATAATAATGTAATAACATAATATAATAATATAATAACATAATATAGTAATATAATAACATAATAATAATATAATAATAATATAATTATAATATAATAATGTAATATAATAATAATATAGTAACATAATATAATAACATAATATAATATAATAATATTATATAATAATATAATAATAAGAATAATAATAATAATAATAATAATAATAATATACCAGGTCAATTGGGCCAAAACCATTCAAGGTGGATTGTATAGATAATACAACAAACATGAACAAAACTTTTAAGAGATCAGATTTTTTAGTTTATAAAAATTTTGCTACAATGACACACTTAGTTATCTACCCACCTCGTTCCTCTCTTCCAGCATGTGTACGTAGTAAAAGTACACCATCATGTTTTCGGGACACGTTGTCTCTTCAGATTCCATAATGATTATTTAGTTGTGGACACTACATCACCACACTCCCTCTCTTTAGTAGTGGACACTACATCACCACACTCCCTCTCTTCTTTAGTTGTGGACACTACATCACCACACTCCCTCTCTTCTTTAGTCGTGGACACTACATCACCACACTCCCTCTCTTCTTTAGTTGTGGACACTACATCACCACACTCCCTCTCTTCTTTAGTTGTGGACACTACATCACCACACTCCCTCTCTTCTTTAGTCGTGGACACTACATCACCACACTCCCTCTCTTTAGTTGTGGACACTACATCACCACACTCCCTCTCTTCTTTAGTCGTGGACACTACATCACCACACTCCCTCTCTTCTTTAGTTGTGGACACTACATCACCACACTCCCTCTCTTCTTTAGTAGTGGACACTACATCACCACACTCCCTCTCTTCTTTAGTTGTGGACACTACATCACTACACTCCCTCTCTTCTTTAGTTGTGGACACTACATCACCACACTCCCTCTCTTCTTTAGTCGTGGACACTACATCACCACACTCCCTCTCTTCTTTAGTCGTGGACACTACATCACCACACTCCCTTTCTTCTTTAGTTGTGGACACTACATCACCACACTCCCTCTCTTCTTTAGTAGTGGACACTACATCACCACACTCCCTCTCTTCTTTAGTAGTGGACACTACATCATCACACTCCCTCTCTTCTTTAGTTGTGGACACTACATCATCACACTCCCTCTCTTCTTTAGTTGTGGACACTACATCACCTCACTCCCTCTCTTCTTTAGTTGTGGACACTACATCACCACACTCCCTCTCTTTAGTAGTGGACACTACATCACCACACTCCCTCTCTTTAGTAGTGGACACTACATCACCACACTCCCTCTCTTCTTTAGTAGTGGACACTACATCATCACACTCCCTCTCTTCTTTAGTAGTGGACACTACATCACCACACTCCCTCTTCTTTAGTTGTGGACACTACATCACCACACTCCCTCTCTTTAGTAGTGGACACTACATCACCACACTCCCTCTCTTCTTTAGTAGTGGACACTACATCATCACACTCCCTCTCTTCTTTAGTAGTGGACACTACATCACCACACTCCCTCTTCTTTAGTTGTGGACACTACATCACCACACTCCCTCTCTTTAGTAGTGGACACTACATCACCACACTCCCTCTCTTGCTCTTCCTGATGTCTCTGTAATGTCTTCCTGATGTCTCTGTAATGTCTCCCTGATGTCTCTGTAATGTCTTCCTGATGTCTCTGTGATGTATCCCTGATGTCTCCCTGATGTCTCTGTAATGTCTCCCTGATGTCTCTGTAATGTCTCCCTGATGTCTCTGTAATGTCTCCTTGATGTCTCTGTAATGTCTCTGTAATGTCTCCCTGATGTCGCTTTGCATTCTCCTATCCTCCTCCTATATGAATACACTTATAACACAGACAGAGGGAGAGACATTGATTGTGTGGATGTGTGTATTAGAGGCCTATCTACCCACAGACACCCACACACAGAGACACTACACACAGAGATACCACACACAGAGACACCACACACAGAGACACCACACACACGGACAGTTAATTATCCCACGCTCGCACATCCCACTAGATCCACCCTACTGTCTCTCTCTCTTTCTCTCTCTCTCTTTCTCTCCCTCCCTCTCTCTAGCTCTCTCTCTATCTCTCTCTCTTTCTCTCTAGCTCTCTCTCTGTGTTTCTCTTTCCCTCTCTCTCTCTTTCTCTCTCTCTCTCTCTCTCTCTCTCTCTCTCTCTCTCTCTCTCTCTCTCTCTCTCTCTCTCTTTCTCTCTACCTCTCTGTGGTGTTATGTGCCATCTGTATTCCTCTGCTGTGTTGAAGCACCTGAAATAATAGCATCGTACTTATCAGTATGCCTGTTACAATACAGAAATGTACTGTTGAGTCCAGCCAGACCAATTACTTTAGGTATGCTTGATGTGGAGAGAGAGAAAAAGGACAACATGAAAAGAGAGACTAGGAAGAGAGAAAGACTAGACTAGGAAGAGAGAGATACTAGACTAGGAAGAGAGAGAGACTAGACTAGGAAGAGAGAGAGACTAGACTAGGAAGAGAGAGAGAGACTAAGAAGAGAGACTAGACTAGGAAGAGAGAGAGACTAGGAAGAGAGACTAGGAAGAGAGAGAGAGACTAGGAATAGAGACTAGACTAGGAAGAGAGAGAGAGGCTAGACTAGAAAGAGAGAGACTAGACTCGGAAGAGAGAGAGAGACTAGACTAGGAAGAGAGTCTAGACTAGCCTAGGAAGAGAAACTAGGAAGAGAGAGAGACTAGATTAGGAAGAGAGAGAGACTAGGAAGAGAGAGAGTCTAGACTAGGAAGAGAGAGAGACTAGGAAGAGAGAGAGACTAGGAAGAGAGAGAGAGACTAGGAAGAGAGACTAGGAAGAGACACTAGTGTGTGTGTGTGTGTGTGTGTGTGTGTGTGTGTGTGTGAGAGAGAGAGAGAGAGAGAGAAAGAGAGAGAGAGAGTGCATGCGTGTGTGTGTGTGTGCTTTTCTTTGTGTCCATGAGAGCCTCTGTGCGTGTGTACGCTCGCTTCCCATACAGGTTTGTCCGTGGGTGTGATCTGTCTTCCTTCAGCCGCGTTGATGTGTTATGCTTCCGTAGCCATAGCAACGGGGCTATGACACCCTGGCCTAGGGACACGACCTGTGAGACAACAGACTTGACAGGGGCTCCTATCTGTTTAAACCTGTTTTATACTTTTCTAAACATTTTTACTGAAGACTTTGTTCACTACCTTATCAAATTGTTCTTCCTCTGTGTGTGAGAAAGTGTGTTAACATGAATATATTAATTAAATCATTTCATGAGAAAGTCTTCCAACTTATTATATAACTTATAACAACTGTTGTTTGATGGGGACAATACGTCCTGACCAGTTGATATCTATATTCTATGCAGACTGTTAGTGTTTGATGGGGACAATACGTCCTGACCAGTTGATATCTATATTCTATGCAGACTGTTAGTGTTTGATGGGGACAATACGTCCTGACCAGTTGATATCTATATTATATGCAGACTGTTACTGTTTGATGGGGACAATACGTCCTGACCAGTTGATATCTGTATTCTATGCAGACTGTTAGTGTTTGATGCCAGTGACGCTGAGTCCTCAGTAATTGACTGTACATTTTCACACAATTGACATTTTATGACGCCAGTCTTTTATCATGGAGTTGCTATCCCATGCAGTGTTTGATGTTGGCGTGTGATGTATTTATTGCAGGCTGGAAGGCAGGTAGATCGTATTGTGTTAAATGAAAGCTGTGAGGCCCACAGTCACATGCGATGGGACACCAACTAAGAATTCACAAAATGGGACAAACACCAAATTGAAACTATACATGCAGATTTATGCAAAAATATCCTCCGTGTACAACGGTAAACACCAAATAATGCAGGCAGAGCAGAATTAGGCCGATACCCGCTAATTATCAAAATTAGTTGCCCATTCCTGCTACAATGTCTGGCCAAAAGTAGTGCAGTTTATCTAACAGTTTAACTAACTCTCACTAAAACATAACTGTCACTAAAACTAACTGTCACTAAAACTAACTGTCACTAAAACTAACTCTCACTAAAACTAACTGTCACTAAAACATAACTGTCACTAAAACATAACTGTCACTAAAACTAACTGTCACTAAAACTAACTGTCACTAAAACTAACTGTCACTAAAACTAACTCTCACTAAAACTAACTGTCACTAAAACTAACTGTCACTAAAACTAACTGTCACTAAAACTAACTCTCACTAAAACTAACTCTCACTAAAACTAACTCTCACTAAAACTAACTGTCACTAAAACTAACTGTCACTAAAACCAACTCTCACTAAAACTAACTCTCACTAAACCCAACTCTCACTAAAACTAACTGTCACTAAAACTAACTCTCACTAAAACTAACTCTCACTAAAACTAACTGTCACTAAAACTAACTCTCACTAAAACTAACTCTCACTAAAACTAACTCTCACTAAAACTAACTCTCACTAAAACTAACTCTCACTAAAACTAACTGTCACTAAAACCAACCCTCACTAAAAATAACTCTCACTAAATCCAACTCTCACTAAAACTAACTGTCACTAAAACTAACTGTCACTAAAACTAACTGTCACTAAAACCAACTCTCACTAAAACTAACTCTCACTAAAACTAACTGTCACTAAAACTAACTCTCACTAAAACTAACTCTCACTAAAACTAACTCTCACTAAAACTAACTCTCACTAAAACTAACTGTCACTAAAACTAACTCTCACTAAAACTAACTCCCTAAAACTAACTGTCACTAAAACTAACTCTCACTAAAACTAACTGTCACTAAAACATAACTGTCACTAAAACTAACTGTCACTAAAACTAACTGTCACTAAAACTAACTGTCACTAAAACTAACTCTCACTAAAACTAACTGTCACTAAAACTAACTGTCACTAAAACTAACTCTCACTAAAACTAACTCTCACTAAAACTAACTGTCACTAAAACTAACTGTCACTAAAACTAACTGTCACTAAAACCAACTCTCACTAAAACTAACTCTCACTAAACCCAACTCTCACTAAAACTAACTGTCACTAAAACTAACTCTCACTAAAACTAACTCTCACTAAAACTAACTCTCACTAAAACTAACTCTCACTAAAACTAACTCTCACTAAAACTAACTCTCACTAAAACTAACTCTCACTAAAACTAACTCTCACTAAAACTAACTGTCACTAAAACCAACCCTCACTAAAAATAACTCTCACTAAATCCAACTCTCACTAAAACTAACTGTCACTAAAACTAACTGTCACTAAAACTAACTGTCACTAAAACCAACTCTCACTAAAACTAACTCTCACTAAAACTAACTGTCACTAAAACTAACTCTCACTAAAACTAACTCTCACTAAAACTAACTCTCAGTAAAACTAACTCTCACTAAAACTAACTGTCACTAAAACTAACTCTCACTAAAACTAACTCCCTAAAACTAACTGTCACTAAAACTAACTGTCACTAAAACTAACTCTCACTAAAACCAACTGTCACTAAAACCAACTGTCACTAAAACTAACTGTCACTAAAACTAGTGTCTTTAAGCTCTCGACCCGTTCCACTGCATCTCCGCCATAGTGGATTGGAGACGTGCTCAGAATCAGATGCAGACTATTCAACAGCAACGTCACAACGTCAATTTCAAGCTCAGTATCCGACTCCAGATCAGCTAAATTCTGCAGCATTTGCAATGTTGTCAGTGCTTCCATTCGTTTGTTTCTGTCAGTGCTTCCATTCGTTTGCTTGGGCTTGTCATCGTGAACTACACACATTGTATGTTGTACTCGGTGTCTGATTTTACTCTCCCAGGAGAAATTATATACCATTTCAAGCCTTTCAGAAAATAATTAGACTACCCACAATGCCCACAATTCTTCATCATCATTACACTATTGTTCTAAATAATTCAGATGATCAGTTTCTATCTGGTTTCATTCATCCATTGATGACATTCATTCAGTGAGGAGAGAGACGTGTTAGTGCCCTGGTACCAAAGCCCATCGCCTCATTTTGTCTTGGCCCCTTAAAACAGGTAAACACCCTCTAAGTACTTTTCTGTTTGTCATTTTAAAATGCTGACAACTGAGCAAGGTAAAATATAAATAAACTCAACCACAACAAAAGAAACCTCCCTTTTTTTCAGGACCCTGTCTTTCAAAGATAATTCGTAAAAATCCAAATAACTTCACAGATCTTCATTGTAAAGGGTTTAAACACTGTTTCCCATGCTTGTTCAATGAACCATAAACAATTAATGAACATGCACCTGTGGAACGGTCGTTAAGACACTAACAGCTTACAGATGGTAGGCAATTAAGGTCACAGTTATGAAAACTTAGGACACTAAAGAGGCCTTTCTACTCACTCTGAAAAACACCAAAAGAAAGATGCCCAGGGTCCCTGCTCATCTGTGTGAAGGTGCCTTAGGCCTGCTGCATGGAGGCATGAGGACTACAGATGTGGCCTGGGCAATAAATTGCAATGTCCGTACTGTGAGACGCCTAAGACGGCTCTACAGGGAGACAGGACGGACAACTGATCGTCCTCGCAGTGGCAGACCACATGTAACAACACCTGCACAGAATCGGTATATCCGAACATCACACCTGTGGGAGAGGTACAGGATGGCAACAACAACTGCCCGAGTTACACCAGGCATGCACAATCCCTCCATCAGTGCTCAGTCTGTCTGCAATAGGCTGAGAGAGTCTTGACTGAGGGCTTGTAGGCCTGTTGTAAGGCAGGTCCTCACCAGACATCATCGGCAACAACGTCGCCTATGGGCACTAACCCACCGTCGCTGGACCAGACAGGACTGTCAAAAAGTGCTCTTCACTGACGAGTCACGGTTTTGTCTCACCAGGGGTGATGGTCAGATTTGCGTTTATTGTCGAAGGAATGAGCGTTACACCGAGGCCTGTACTCTGGAGCAGGATCGATTTGGAGGTGGAGGGTTCGTCATGGTCTGGGGCGGTGTGTCACAGCATCATCGCACTGAGCTTGTTGTCATTGTAGGCAATCTCAACGCTGTGCGTTACAGGGAAGACATCCTCCTTCCTCATGTGGTACCCTTCCTGCAGGCTCATTCTGACATGACCCTCCAGCATGACAATGCCACCAGCCATACTGCTTGTTCTGTGCGTGATTTCCTGCTAGACAGGAATGTCAGTGTTCTGCCAAGACCTGTTGGATCGGAGGGTGGAGCTAGGGCCATTCACCCCAGAAATGTCCGGGAACTTGCAGGTGTCTTGATGGAAGAGTGGGGGAACATCTCACAGCAATAACTGGCAAATCTGGTGCAGTCCATGAGGAGATGCACTGCAGTACTTAATGCAGCTGGTGGCCACACCAGATACTGACTGTAATTTAGATTTTGGGGTTCTAGTGTTAGCAGGAATATGGCGGTTCTATTGTTAGCAGAACTATGGTGGTTCTAATGTTAACAGGACTATGGCGGTTTTAGTGTTAACAGGACTATGGCGGTTCTAGTGTTAACAG
Source organism: Oncorhynchus clarkii lewisi (assembly GCF_045791955.1). Taxonomy (NCBI): domain Eukaryota; kingdom Metazoa; phylum Chordata; class Actinopteri; order Salmoniformes; family Salmonidae; genus Oncorhynchus; species Oncorhynchus clarkii. Next base: position 3,009 of record NW_027258729.1, on the reverse strand, counting down.
GACTATGGTGATTCTGGTGGTAACAGGACTATGGCGGTTCTAGTATTAACAGGACTATGGCGGTTCTAGAGTTAGCAGGACTATGGCGGTTCTTGTGTTAGCAGGACTATGGCGGTTCTTGTGTTAGCAGGACTATGACGATTCTAGAGTTTACAGGACTTTGGCTGTTTTAGAGTTAACAGAACCAATGTGATAGTAGTAGAACCACCCAGTAACAGACATATCCTGAGTGGTGCAGTGGTTTAAGACACTGCATCACGGTGCAAGAGCTGTCACTACAGTCCCTGGTTCAAATCCAGGCTGCACCACATCCGGCTGTGATTGGGATTCCCATAGGGCGGTGCACAATTGGACCAGCATCTTCCGGGGCAGGCTGTCATTGTAATTAAGAATTTGTTCTTGCCTAGTTTATAAAGGTTAAAAAAATATATATATATTTTTTAAATAGACAAGGCATACAGTTGAAGTCGGAAATGTACATACACTTGACATTTAATCCTAGTAAATTTTCCCTGTCTTAGATCAGTTAGGATCACCGCTTTATTTTAAGAATGTGATATGTCAGAATAAATGTAGAGAGAATTATTTATTTCACATTCCCAGTGGGTCAGAAGTTTACAAACACTCAATTAGTATTTGGCAGCATTGCCTTTAAATTGTTTAACTTGGATCAAACTCTCCGGGTAGCCTTCCACAAGCTTCCCACAATAAGTTGGGTGAATTTTGGCCCATTCCTCCTGACAGAGATGGTGTAACTGAGTCAGGTTTGTAGGCCTCCTGACAGAGCTGGTGTAACTGAGGCAGGTTTCTAGGCCTCCTTGCTTGTTCACGCTTTTTCAGTTCTGCCCACAAATTTTCTATAGGATTGAGGTCAGGGCTTTGTGATGTCCACTCCAATACCTTGACTTTGTTGTCTTTAAGTAATTTTGCCACAACTTTGAAAGTATGCTTGGGATCATTGTCCATTTGGAAGACCCATTTGCGACCTAGCTTTAACTTCCTGACTGATATCCATATCAATATATCCACATAATTTTCTGTCCTCATGATGCCATTTATTTTGTAAAGTGCACCAGACCCTCCTGCAGCAAAGCACCCCCACAACATGATGCTGCCACCCCCGTGCTTCACGGTTGGGATGGTGTTCTTCGGCTTGCAAGCATCCCCCTTTTTCCTCCAAACATAACGATGGTCATTATGTCCAAACAGTTCTACTTTTGTTTCATCAGACCAGAGGACATTTCTCCAAAAAGTACAATCTTTGTCCCCATGTGCAGTTGCAAACCGTAGTCTGGCTTTTTTATGGCACAGTCAATTGAGTGTATGTAAACTTCTGACCCACTGGAATTGTGATACAGTGAATTATAAGTGAAATAATCTGTAAACAATTGTTGGAAAAATGACTTGTGTCATGCACAAAGTAGATGTCCTAACCGACTTGCCAAAACTATAGTTTGTTAACAAGAAATCTGTGGAGTGGTTGAAAAACAAGTTTTAATGACTCCAACCTAAGTGTATGTAAACTTCCGACTTCAACTGTACGTGCTTGATATTTATGAGCTACATGATCAACTTCCCCTGAGGGAATAGTCTACCAACTGCCCCTGAGGGAATAGTCTACCAACTGCACCTGAGGGAATAGTCTACCAACTTCCCCTGAGGGAATAGTCTACCAACTGCCCCTGAGAGAATAGTCTACCAACTTCCCCTGAGGGAATAGTCTACCAACTGCCCCTGAGAGAATAGTCTACCAACTGCCCCTGAGAGAATAGTCTACCAACTGCCCCTGAGAGAATAGTCTACCAACTGCCCCTGAGAGAATAGTCTACCAACTGCCCCTGAGAGAATAGTCTACCAACTGCCCCTGAGAGAATAGTCTACCAACTTCCCCTGAGGGAATAGTCTACCAACTTCCCCTGAGGGAATAGTCTACCAACTTCCCCTGAGGGAATAAATAGTCTACCATCTTCAGAAAGGCTCAGTGCCACACCTTCTAGTTTATAACAGGTACAGTGTATCCTACCTATCTTACCTATCCATACCAGCAGCATCCTCTCTGCATATCACAACAGGTACACCTCACTCTCTCTCTCTCGCTCCCTCTTTCTCTCCCTCTCTTGTTCTTTCCCTCTTTCTCTCTCTCTCTTTCTTTGTCTTTCCGTTTCTCACAGACACTATCAGTTCAACGTGTTTAAACAAAGTGCACTTGCCAGTTGATACCGTCTCAGTGGCAGTGTAACCAACACCACTGTTCTTAGCTGTACTTTCCCAGGTCTTGTCCTCGTTATTTCCTGTTGTGTTTTGTCAGTGTTCCTCTTGCTGCCTCCGATCCCAGACTGACTGCAGCCCAAGCAGCACCCTGTTCTCTATTTAGTGACCAGAGCCCTAGGGGACTATAAAGGAAATAGGGGGCCATTTGACAGACGCTCTCTCTCTTCCTCCGGTGTCTGTCTGTCTCGGAGTGAGACAAATGTCTGTCTTTCTCGGAGAGATACAAATGTCTGTCTTGTCGGGAGAGGGAACAGGCCTGGAGCGGAATATTTGTTTTCGCTCACACACACACAAACACACGCACACACACACACACACACACACACACACACACACACACACACACACACACACAGACACACACACACACACGGAGGCGTTTGATTCTCTCCAGTTCAGCGTTGGGGCGGGTTGACTGTTAACTCCAGTTAGAACTGAATCACATACAGCTTTATAGTGGTGTCATGTCACTCACACCAACAGTAGAGAAACAAGAACCGTTAAAGACAGACTCCGTAAGTCTCTGGGTTGACCAGGCTTGTCGAGACTGCCAGACAGACAGACTGACAGACACAGTAAGCCTCTGGGTTGACCAGACTAGACAGAACAGACTGATTGACAGACTGACTGACTGACTGCCAGACAGACAGACACAGTAAGCCTCTGGGTTGACCAGGCTTGTCGAGACAGACAGACAGACAGACAGACAGACAGACAGACAGACAGACTGACTGACTG
>NW_027258728.1:0-57375 GCF_045791955.1 Oncorhynchus clarkii lewisi | reverse complement strand
CCGGATACAAACGGGATTCTTGGACTTCCGAGATGACTCGGAGGCAAGGTGGAATTCCTGGACTTGCGAGCGAAGACAAATTTCCTCTCCCTCCATCATTCCTGTAGTCACCCATCGATTCGGATGGTCAAAGCGATGAGGGAATCGAGATCCGTCGGTAACTCCCGAGCAGAAAGCTCATCTTTGATGTCCTCCGAGATGCTGTGCAGGAACATATCGAACAGTGCTTCCTGGTTACAAGCACTCTATGCTGCCAATGTGCGGAAATCCACTGCATAATCAGCCACACTGCAGCAGCTGGATTAGCCTTCGGGCAGCTTCTCTCCCGGAGAACAGGGCGTAAAAAACATTCTTCACTTCTCCCACGAATCCCTCCAGACTAACGCAAATGGCCGGCGGCTGTTCCCATACAGCAGTATCCCAGGTGAGAGCCCTCCGGGACATCAGCGTGATGAGATAGGCTATCTTGGAGCAATCCGAGGGGAAGGAGGAGGACTGAACCTCGAAAATGAGGGCACACTGAGCTAGAAATGCTACACAGGTGTTCGACTCTCCATTGAAGTGTTCCGGGGGGATAAACGGGGCTCCCGAGAAGGTTGAGTGACCGATGAGACGGCGCTGCTAGCAGTTGGGTTACTGACGAACTGTGGGGTTACCAACGTGATAGGCTGCCTCCCAGACAACCCGCAGAATTGCTCCAGTAAAGCGTCCAATGCCCGGTCATGACATTCAGCCAATGTTTTGAACCCTCCATAAGGCCACGAAGCAATTCCTCATGCCCCATGATGGTGGCTTCCTGGGAGGAGAACGGCAGTCAGGGTCAGGTCAGGCAGAGGTTGGAAATCCAGAGGTGGGGCAAAGGTACAGGACGGCAGGCAGGCTCAGGGTCAGGGTCAGGGGCAGGCAGAATGGTCAGGCGGGTAGGTTCAGGGTCAAGACAGGCAAGGTTCAAAAACCAGGGGGACGAGAAAGGAGAAACTGAAGAAAGCAGAAGCTGATACAAAATGCTGGTTGAGTTGACAAACAAGACAAACTGGCAACAAACAAACAGAGAACACAGGTATATATACACAGGGGATAATGTGAAAGATGGGCGACACCTGGAGGGGGGTGGAGACAATCACAAAGACAGGTGAAACAGATCAGGGTGTGACAGGGTTACGTTTAGGGTTAGGATAAGAGTTAAGGTTAGGTTTAGGGTTAAGTAGATAGTTTGTTGAAAGGTTACTGATAGTCTGTAGAGCATCTAAAGGTGGACTACCCAAATAAAGTGTTGCTAAATTGGCAATAAACAAGTAGACTGCTGATTGGCCAGCTCAGCCAATGTTCTACCATGGCATCATGTTCTATGAAGAAATAGCAAGCATTTTTTGAACAGTCTGCTAAAAGATACAAGTTTGATGTGTGTTTTTATAAAGTATGTTTTTCTCCAATTTATGCTTTCCCACAAATACGAGTATAGGATGACTCAACAACATTATTTGGGTGTGAGTAAGCTGAACATAAGATTTTAAAAGTGAAGTTTTCACAGGACAGGTACTCTAAAGTAACTGGATAGAGGGAAGCATTCCATCTATTCTACATTTGTTATTGACTGTAAAGTGTCTGATGACTCCATCAATCCCAGGGACACTACAGTCCAGACCCTGACCCTACAACCTGACCCTGCACACTGACCCTACACCCTGACCCTACACGCTGACTCAATGCCCTGACCCTACGCCCTGACCCTACACCCTGACCCTAAATCCTTCTGTTAGAGATGGAATAATCATAAACAAGTATGACACCTCTCTCTCTCTCTCTCTCTCTCTCTCTCTGTGTTTACGAAAGCTGTGAAGATGGGCCACATCCTGGTGATAGAAGAGGCAGACAAAGCCCCACTAACCCCGCCTCTTGTCTCTGGTACACATACCCAGAGAGCCAAAGAAGTCGTTTCCCAGTTAGTGGAGAAAACACACAATCAGCACAGCACACACATATACACACACACACACACACACACACACACACACACACACACACACACACACACACACACACACACACACACACACACACACACACACACTGTGTACATTTTTCTGTGAGACTCTTCAGCATAGTGAAAGTTTAGTTAGAAGTGGAAAGTAAAACAGAGTGTAAACAGACAGTGTTTTTCTAAGTCTATTGGTACCTGTCCATAAAGGCTTTTATGCTATTCCCCGTGAGCAGCTTGGAAGCAGCTTGGATGATGCTGGATCGTAGATGTTAACATTTGTTTATCTTTGTTGATATCCTATCTGCTATTTATCTCTTCGATCATCCTCCCTGTCTCTACAGAGGACCTGGGACACTTCTCTGTCACCCTTTCAAAACACATTTTTGCTCGGACCGAAGGTGTGTGTCTGTGTGTGTGTGTGTGTGTGTGTGTGTGTGTGTGTGTGTGTGTGCATGTGCATATGTGTGCGTGTATACGTGTGTGTGTGTGTGTGCATACGTGTGTGTGTGTGTGTGTGTATATGTGTGTGCTGTGCTGATTGTGTGTTTTCTCCACTAACTGGGAAACGACTTCTTTGGCTCTCTGGGTACGACAGCTTTTTTTGAGGGTTGGGATGTTTAATGGAATTATTTTATTTTATTTTTGGGGGGGGGAAATTTCATCAAAGTCTACTGGAGGACAATTTATTTTTAACAACGACAAAATAACTTAAAACTAATATTTTTCCAGTACATTTTAGGTTCAGCAAATCCCCTTATTGTTCGGGATACCTTTAAAATTCAATTCAATATTCATCAATAATAAAAAAGCAGTTTCTGTCTAAAGAGACAAGACGAACAATGGAATACTAATAGTACAGGTAGATATCAATAAAAACTACAGAGATACAATAATGTTAGAGAAAAAAACAAAAACTACTGGAGGAACTTATTCAAGAACGATCTAATGTAATCTATTACAGAAAAATGGGATGGAATATGGGGAAAAAAATGCACCAAATTCTTCCTGAATCTCCAACACTGGAACGCTACCAAAAATAATTTGCAGAAACCTGTTATCTATGATTCTCCAAATTATATTTTAAAAGGGAAAACTAAATATTTTAGGCAGATGTTTTCTTTTCCGTCTCATTCTCACCTTCTGAATGAGAATTTTTCCAAATAATTTGCATTTTTTTAAATAAACAAATGTACAAAAAAATCAGTGTGATCAGTGTGAAAGCCAAATTACAGAGTGATAACCTGTTGAGGCTATTAGATCCTTTCAGTCTGGAAAAACGCCAGGGCTTGATGGTATACCGGTAGAGGTATATCAAGCCTTTTTTGATACAGTTGAAGTCGGACGTTTACATACAGCACAGCTTAGCCAAATACATTTAAACTCAGTTTTTCACAATTCCTGACATTTAATCCTTGAAAATATTCCCTGTCTTAGGTCCGTTAGGATCACCACTTCATTTTAAGAATGTGAAATGTCAGAATAATAGTAAAGAGAATGATTTATATTATTTCATCACATTCCCAGTGGGTCACAAGCTTACATACACTCAATTAGTATTTTTTAGCATTGTCTTTAAATTCTTTAACTTGGGTCAAACATTTCGGGTAGCTTTCCACAAGTTTCCCTCAATTATTTGGGTGGATTTTAGCCCATTCATCCTTACTGAGCTGGTGTAACTGAGTCAGATTTGTAGGCCTCCTTGCTCGCAAACGCTTCAGTTCTGCCCAGAAATTTTGTATAGAATTGAGGTCAGGGCTTTGTGATGGCATCTCCAATAGCTTGACTTTGTATTCCTTAAGCCATTTTGCCACAACTTTGGAAGTATGCATGGGGTCATTGTCCATTTGGAAGACCCATTTGTGACCAATCTTTAAATTCATGACTGATGTCTTGAGATGTTGCTTCAATATATCCACAAGTTTCCTTCTCATGATGCTATCTATTTTGTGAAGTGCACCAGTCCCTTCTGCAGCAAAGCACCCCCACAACATGATGCTGCCACACCCATGCTTCATGGTTGGGATGGTGTTCTTCGGTTGCAAGCTTCCCTAATTTTTCCTCCAAACATAACGATGGTCATTATGGCCAAACAGTTCTATTTTTGTTTCATCAGACCAGAGGACATTTCTCCAAAGAGTACAATCTTTGTTCCCATGTGCAGTTGCAAACAGTAGTCTGGCTTTTTTTATGGCAGTTTTGGTGCAGTGGTTTCTTCCTTGCTGAGTGGCCTTTCAGGTTATGTCGATATAGGACTCATTTTGCTGTGGATATAGATACTTTTGTACCTGTTTCCTCCAGCATCTTCACAAGGTCCTAAGGCATAGTAAAGGCATAGTCAACTTAGTGTATGTTAACTTCTGACCCACTGGAATTGTGATATAGTGAATTATAAGTTAAATAATCTGTTTGTAAACCATTTTTGGAAGAATTACTTGTGTCATGCACAAAGTAGATGTCCAAACCGACTTGCCAAAAATATAGTTTGATAACAAGAAATTTGTGGAGTGGTTGAAAAACTGGTTTTAATGACTCCAACCTAAGTGTATGTAAACTTCCGATTTCAACTCTATACTCATGGCTTCATTATTAGCTTATTTTAACAACTCCTAAAGAAATGGTAGTCTGTCAGGTACTCAGCAGGAAGGTCTGATTTCGCTATTATTACATCAATACCCAGATGGCAAATATAAAGATCTAGTCTATCTAAAAAACTGGAGGCCTCTTACACTTCAATGTTGTGATGGAAAAATACTAGTGACATTTATAGCACTCAGAATTAAAAAGGTTTTACCAGGTATTGTTCATCCTGATCAGACAGTTTTTTTGCATGGATGATACATTGGAGATAATATACGACAACTACTAGAAATAATAGAACATCATGAAACAGCTAAGAAGTCAGGCTTGGTATTTATAGCGGATTTTGAAAAGTAAGACTTGATTTTATTTCTAAATGCCTGGATTTCTTCAATTTCGGCGAGTCTCTTATAAAATGGGTAAAAGTGATATACTGTATAGCAACCCAAATCAAATCAAATCAAATTTTTATTTGTCACATACACATGGTTAGCAGATGTTAATGCGAGTGTAGCGAAATGCTTGTGCTTCTAGTTCCGACAATGCAGTAATAACAAGTAATCTAACTAACAATTCCAAAACTACTGTCTTGTACACAGTGTAAGGGGATAAAGAATATGTACATAAGGATATATGAATGAGTGATGGTACAGAGCAGCAGAGGCAAGATACAGTAGATGGTATCGAGTACAGTATGTACAAATGAGATGAGTATGTAAACAAAGTGGTATAGTTTAAAGTGGCTAGTGATACATGTATTACATAAGGATACAGTCGATGATATAGAGTACAGTATATGCATATGAGATGAATAATGTAGGGTATGTAAACATTATATAAGGTAGCATTGTTTAAAGTGGCTAGTGATATATTTACATCATTTCCCATCAATTCCCATTATTAAAGTGGCTGGAGTTGAGTCAGTGTCAGTGTGTTGGCAGCAGCCACTCAGTGTTAGTGGTGGCTGTTTAACAGTCTGATGGCCTTGAGATAGAAGCTGTTTTTCAGTCTCTCGGTCCCAGCTTTGATGCACCTGTACTGACCTCGCCTTCTGGATGATAGCGGGGTGAACAGGCAGTGGCTCGGGTGGTTGATGTCCTTGATGATCTTTATGGCCTTCCTGTGACATCGGGTGGTGTAGGTGTCCTGGAGGGCAGGTAGTTTGCCCCCGGTGATGCGTTGTGCAGACCTCACTACCCTCTGGAGAGCCTTACGGTTGAGGGCGGTGCAGTTGCCATACCAGGCGGTGATACAGCCCGCCAGGATGCTCTCGATTGTGCATCTGTAGAAGTTTGTGAGTGCTTTTGGTGACAAGCCGAATTTCTTCAGCCTCCTGAGGTTGAAGAGGCGCTGCTGCGCCTTCTTCACGATGCTGTCTGTGTGAGTGGACCAATTCAGTTTGTCTGTGATGTGTATGCCGAGGAACTTAAAACTTGCTACCCTCTCCACTACTGTTCCATCGATGTGGATAGGGGGGTGTTCCCTCTGCTGTTTCCTGAAGTCCACAATCATCTCCTTAGTTTTGTTGACGTTGAGTGTGAGGTTATTTTCCTGACACCACACTCCGAGGGCCCTCACCTCCTCCCTGTAGGCCGTCTCGTCGTTGTTGGTAATCAAGCCTACCACTGTTGTGTCGTCCGCAAACTTGATGATTGAGTTGGAGGCGTGCGTGGCCACGCAGTCGTGGGTGAACAGGGAGTACAGGAGAGGGCTCAGAACGCACCCTTGTGGGGCCCCAGTGTTGAGGATCAGCGGGGAGGAGATGTTGTTGCCTACCCTCACCACCTGGGGGCGGCCCGTCAGGAAGTCCAGTACCCAGTTGCACAGGGCGGGGTCGAGACCCAGGGTCTCGAGCTTGATGACGAGCTTGGAGGGTACTATGGTGTTGAATGCCGAGCTGTAGTCGATGAACAGCATTCTCACATAGGTATTCCTCTTGTCCAGATGGGTTAGGGCAGTGTGCAGTGTGGTTGAGATTGCATCGTCTGTGGACCTATTTGGGCGGTAAGCAAATTGGAGTGGGTCTAGGGTGTCAGGTAGGGTGGAGGTGATATGGTCCTTGACTAGTCTCTCAAAGCACTTCATGATGACGGATGTGAGTGCTACGGGGCGGTAGTCGTTTAGCTCAGTTACCTTAGCTTTCTTGGGAACAGGAACAATGGTGGCCCTCTTGAAGCATGTGGGAACAGCAGACTGGTATAGGGATTGATTGAATATGTCCGTAAACACACCGGCCAGCTGGTCTGCGCATGCTCTGAGGGCGCGGCTGGGGATGCCGTCTGGGCCTGCAGCCTTGCGAGGGTTAACACGTTTAAATGTCTTACTCACCTCGGCTGCAGTGAAGGAGAGACCGCATGTTTTCGTTGCAGGCCGTGTCAGTGGCACTGTATTGTCCTCAAAGCGGGCAAAAAAGTTATTTAGTCTGCCTTGGAGCAAGACATCCTGGTCCGTGACTGGGCTGGATTTCTTCCTGTAGTCCGTGATTGACTGTAGACCCTGCCACATGCCTCTTGTGTCTGAGCCGTTGAATTGAGATTCTACTTTGTCTCTGTACTGGCGCTTAGCTTGTTTGATAGCCTTGCGGAGGGAATAGCTGCACTGTTTGTATTCGGTCATGTTACCAGACACCTTGCCCTGATTAAAAGCAGTGGTTCGCGCTTTCAGTTTCACACGAATGCTGCCATCAATCCACGGTTTCTGGTTAGGGAATGTTTTAATCGTTGCTATGGGAACGACATCTTCAACGCACGTTCTAATGAACTCGCACACCGAATCAGCGTATTCGTCAATGTTGTTATCTGACGCAATACGAAACATCTCCCAGTCCACGTGATGGAAGCAGTCTTGGAGTGTGGAGTCAGCTTGGTCGGACCAGCGTTGGACAGACCTCAGCGTGGGAGCCTCTTGTTTTAGTTTCTGTCTGTAGGCAGGGATCAACAAAATGGAGTCGTGGTCAGCTTTTCCGAAAGGGGGGCGGGGCAGGGCCTTATATGCGTCGCGGAAGTTAGAGTAACAATGATCCAAGGTCTTTCCACCCCTGGTTGCGCAATCGATATGCTGATAAAATTTGGGGAGTCTTGTTTTCAGATTAGCCTTGTTAAAATCCCCAGCTACAATGAATGCAGCCTCCGGATAAATCGTTTCCAGTTTGCAGAGAGTTAAATAAAGTTCGTTCAGAGCCATCGATGTGTCTGCTTGGGGGGGGATATATACGGCTGTGATTATAATCGAAGAGAATTCTCTTGGTAGATAATGCGGTCTACATTTGATTGTGAGGAATTCTAAATCAGGTGAACAGAAGGATTTGAGTTCCTGTATGTTTCTTTCATCACACCATGTCACGTTGGCCATGAGGCATACGCCCCCGCCCCTCTTCTTACCAGAAAGATGTTTGTTTCTGTCAGCGCGATGCGTGGAGAAACCTGTTGGCTGCACCACTTCGGATAGAGTCTCTCCAGTGAGCCATGTTTCAGTGAAGCAAAGGACGTTACAGTCTCTGATGTCCCTCTGGAATGCTACCCTTGCTCGGATTTCATCAACCTTGTTGTCAAGAGACTGGACATTGGCAAGAAGAATGCTAGGGAGTGGTGTGCGGTGTGCCCGTCTCCGGAGTCTGACCAGAAGACCGCCTCGTTTCCCTCTCTTTCGGAGTCGTTTTTTTGGGTCGCTGCATAGGATCCACTCCGTTGTCCTGTTTGTAAGGCAGAACACAGGGTCCGCGTCGCGAAAAACATATTATTGGTCGTACTGATGGTGAGTTGACGCTGATCTTATATTCAGTAGTTCTTCTCGACTGTATGTAATGAAACCTAAGATGACCTGGGGTACTAATGTAAGAAATAACACGTAAAAAAACAAAAAACTGCATAGTTTCCTAGGAACGCGAAGCGAGGCGGCCATCTCTGTCGGCGCCAGAAGTCTACTCACAGTGTAAAATAGTAAATAGCAGCTACTTCTCAGAGAGTTTTGAATTGTCAAGAGGAGTTAAATGTGGGTGTCCGCTGTCATCCTATCTTTTCGTTATGGCCATTAAAATGCTAACTCTTAAAAATCAGATCAAATAACAACATTAGAGGATTAGAAAGGCTTAAAAACAAAGGTGTCCATGCATGCCAATGACTCAAGTTTTATATTACCCTGCAGTTTACCTATAAATTGAGCTGACAGTGAAATAGACTTACTTGGTATTGGTGTTTGGTATTTGGTATTTTATTAGGATCCCCAATAGCTGTTGCAAAAGCAGCAGCTAGTCTTCCTGGGTCCACACAAAACATAATGCAGAATGACATAATACAGAACATTAATAGAAAAGAACAGCTCAAGTACAGAACTACATAAAACAATATAAAGGCACATTTAGCCTACATATCAATGCATACACAAACTATCTAGGTCAAATAGGGGAGAGGCGTTGTGTGCGAGGTGCTGCTTTATCTTTTTTTGAAATTTGCGGTTTTATTCGCGGTTCACGGTTTATTTGAGCAATATGAGATATTAATTTCACAAAATATATAAGTGAGCTATCCACAATGAATTTCACTAGAAAACTAGTAAAAATAGACAAGATCCTGCAACCATGGAGAGGTAGATACCTGCACTGATTAACTCCTTAGTCCTATCTCAGTTTACTGACTTACTTATGGCAATGCCTACTCCTGATGATTAATTTTCAAATCATATGAGCAAAAAATATTTCACTTTATTTGGGATGCTAGATGCTAAACCAGACAAGACAAAGTGAGCCGATCTACATAATGAATATGAGCTGGGATGAGATTATTAAATATAAAAGCGCTAAACCTCTCTCTAAAACCTTCACTTCACTTGTTTAAAAATGGCCTTTTTGCCCTTGTGTAGATTGCCATGTCTCATTTTGGATTAATTGAAATTGAAAACCTTTTTCAAAAGTATCGCTCTTTTTCAAACAAGCATTGTGAAAGCTGGATACAATTTCAATTTCATCCCCTTGAAAAGATAGAACAAACATTACAACAAATATTAAGGCTAAACTCAAATGTGCTGGTTGATAAAATACCTTAATTTATGGAAAATATGTCTGAAAAGGGTTCAACAAAAAAAGGACTCCAAATCCAGACCTCCATGGGTTGATAAATTTGATTTCCATTGATAATTTTTGTGTGATTTTGTTGTCAGCACATTCAACTATGTAAATCAAAAAGTATTTAATAAGAATATTTCATTCATTCAGATCTAGGATGTGTTATTTTAGTGTTCCCTTAATTTTTTTGAGCAGTGTTTATTCAACTTGCAATCTGTGGATTCTAATTGATTAGATAGATTCAAATTGTATGCTAAACATCACAGCATAGTTGACGATATATGGTGTGTAGAAATCCGAAGTGGGTGGCCAGTAGAGATAGGGGCGATGGGCTAAGGCTAGCTGAGGGTTGGGATGTGTAATGGAATTATTTTATTATCATTTAGTATTATTTTTCTCTGGGGGGAGGGGGGAATGTGTGTGGGGGGGGGGGGGGGGGGGGTCTCAGATGGTTGAGGGGCAGGTCTCGGGGAACTGTGGGGGGGATGTTTGTGTGTGTGTGATTTCCAGTAGATCACTATGGCAATACAGAAAGTTAGTGTATAGAGTAGTGATAATAGACCAATTACTGAACTGTTACCGTGGAAAATGGCCCAATCCAACCACACATCAACAAAGTTTTTCCCTCTGGCCTGTCAGCTTATTCACGTGCGAAGATGATGGGTGATTGTTGATGGCTGACAGGCAGTACAATGAAAATAAATCAATTTCATTTGCCATCAAAATATCAGATAAAGTGCAAAACAATTTCCATGTGTTTTTGGAAATAAGAGAATGTTGACAATCAACATTCACTTGGATTCAGCAAAGCGAATGAGAATGTCAGAACAGTTCCCACAGCAGAGGCAGTTCACCATGACTGAAGTGGTTGCAGGGAAGAAGACTGTGGCAAGCGCTGAAATAATCAAGGTGAGTGGTGTTCTACTCAAACTTTAACTCCGCTAACCTCTCTGCTCTCCCCAGTCTAACCTTGGCTTTAGTAGGGTGGTCGACACTCTGCTCTCCTCAGTCTAACCTTGGCTTTAGTAGGGTGGTCGACACTCTGCTCTCCCCAGTCTAACCTTGGCTTTAGTAGGGTGGTCGGCTCTCTGCTCTCCCCAGTCTAACCTTGGCTTCAGCAGGGTGGTCAGCACTCTGCTCTCCCCAGTCTAACCTTTGCTTTAGTAGGGTGGTCGACACTCTGCTCTCCCCAGTCTAGCCTTGGCTTTAGTAGGGTGGTCGGCTCTCTGCTCTCCCCGGTCTAACCTTGGCTTCAGCAGGGTGGTCAGCACTCTGCTCTCCCCAGTCTAACCTTGGCTTTAGTAGGGTGGTCGGCTCTCTGCTCTCCCCAGTCTAACCTTGGCTTCAGCAGGGTGGTCAGCACTCTGCTCTCCCCAGTCTGTCTATGGAGAGCACTGCTCAAAGCACTGAGTGTAATTTGTCAGCTTTACCGTTTTAAACTCTCTTTAAAACTTCATACGGATCACGAAAGCACAATCTTTCTGGATTTTTTTTTAGAAATGGTAATACTGTTTTAAAAGTACATATCAACCACAATACTATGTTTGTATGTTTCCTGTTCTATATCTCCCTTACGACCCTTTCATAAAAGAATCACAAAAAAATCACAATCTCAAATATTTTGAAGACAAGAAATATCTATCCTCCAATGGAAAGCGATTGATCAGCTTTGAATATATGTATATGTATGTATCGCAAGGCACTGTACATACAGTGCCTTGCGAAAATATTCGGCCCCCTTGAACTTTGCGACCTTTTGCCACATTTCAGGCTTCAAACATAAAGATATAAAACTGTATTTTTTTGTGAAGAATCAACAACAAGTGGGACACAATCATGAAGTGGAACGACATTTATTGGATATTTCAAACTTTTTTAACAAATCAAAAACTGAAAAATTGGGCGTGCAAAATTATTCAGCCCCTTTACTTTCAGTGCAGCAAACTCTCTCCAGAAGTTCAGTGAAGATCTCTGAATGATCCAATGTTGACCTAAATGACTAATGATGATAAATACAATCCACCTGTGTGTAATCAAGTCTCCGTATAAATGCATCTGCACTGTGATAGTCTCAGAGGTTCGTTAAAAGCGCATAGAGCATCATGAAGAACAAGGAACACACCAGGCAGGTCCGAGATACTGTTGTGAAGAAGTTTAAAGCCGGATTTGGATACAAAAAGATTTCCCAAGCTTTAAACATCCCAAGGAGCACTGTGCAAGCGATAATATTGAAATGGAAGGAGTATCAGACCACTGCAAATCTACCAAGACCTGGCCGTCCCTCTAAACTTTCAGCTCATACAAGGAGAAGACTGATCAGAGATGCAGCCAAGAGGCCCATGATCACTCTGGATGAACTGCAGAGATCTACAGCTGAGGTGGGAGACTCTGTCCATAGGACAACAATCAGTCGTATATTGCACAAATCTGGCCTTTATGGAAGAGTGGCAAGAAGAAAGCCATTTCTTAAAGATATCCATAAAAAGTGTCGTTTAAAGTTTGCCACAAGCCACCTGGGAGACACACCAAACATGTGGAAAAAGGTGCTCTGGTCAGATGAAACCAAAATTGAACTTTTTGGCAACAATGCAAAACGTTATGTTTGCCGTAAAAGCAACACAGCTGAACACACCATCCCCACTGTCAAACATGGTGGTGGCAGCATCATGGTTTGGGCCTGCTTTTCTTCAGCAGGGACAGGGAAGATGGTTAAATTGATGGGAAGATGGATGGAGCCAAATACAGGACCATTCTGGAAGAAAACCTGATGGAGTCTGCAAAAGACCTGAGACTGGGACGGAGATTTGTCTTCCAACAAGACAATGATCCAAAACATAAAGCAAAATCTACAATGGAATGGTTCAAAAATAAACATATCCAGGTGTTAGAATGGCCAAGTCAAAGTCCAGACCTGAATCCAATCGAGAATCTGTGGAAAGAACTGAAAACTGCTGTTCACAAATGCTCTCCATCCAACCTCACTGAGCTCGAGCTGTTTTGCAAGGAGGAATGGGAAAAAAATTCAGTCTCTCGATGTGCAAAACTGATAGAGACATACCCCAAGCGACTTACAGCTGTAATCACAGCAAAAGGTGGCGCTACATTAGTATTAGTAAGGGGGCTGAATAATTTTGCACGCCCAATTTTTCAGTTTTTGATTTGTTAAAAAAGTTTGAAATATCCAATAAATGTCGTTCCACTTCATGATTGTGTCCCACTTGTTGTTGATTCTTCACAAAAAAATACAGTTTTATATCTTTATGTTTGAAGCCTGAAATGTGGCAAAAGGTCGCAAAGGTTAAGGGGGCCGAATACTTTCGCAAGGCACTGTATATATATATATATATATATATATATATATATATATATATATATATATATATATATATATTATTTTTTGTGAGAGAGATAGAGAGAGAGAGAGTAAGAATGGGAAGTGCATCTCGTGTTGGTAGCAAGCCTGACAGAGAGAAGAGGTGTGTGTGAGTGGGAAAGGAAGGTGCATCTCGTGTTGGTAGAAAGCCCCAAGCCTGATAGAGAGGAGAGGTGTGAGTGAGTGAGTGAGTGAGGGAGGGAGGGAGTGTGCGAGTGAGTGAGAGAGAGAACGAATGAGTGAGTGAGTGAGTGAGTGAACGTATGAGTGAGTGAGTGAATGTATGAGTGAGTGAGTGAATGTATGAGTGAGTGAGTGAATGTATGAGTGGATTATGACAGAGATGTTTGTTCAGGAAAATAAACAGAATTGAGCACTAAAGGTGTTTCTAATTGTTTTTGTGTTGCATATTCTGCTTAAAATCATCCGGAAACTTTTTATTGCTTTATATGAAATTAACATGAAAAAAAACATTGCAAAATGTATCCCAGAATTTCAAAAAGCTGACGCAAAATCAAGCATTTCTGGTTGTAAAATCCTGGAGGGACTGTGCTATGTATCTAACTAAACAGCTGTACGGTTGTGTGTGTCACTTGGCCTAAACTTTGAAATTCTTTTCATCAGATTTAAAAAAAAAAAATGTATTACATTTGTATGATGTTTGAATGTTTAACAAGTATGAATGTATGTTGTTTCTGACATCTCAATATTCCTATATTCTGATGACATAAAGTATTACCTTTAATTTGAAAGAAAAGTATGGATTCATTTAAAGACCATACTCAACGTCATCATAATTGTGCAGGTTTTAATAAAGAAAAATATTTGTTTTTTCTGTCTCTTGTGTTTCATTATAAACCCTGTTTCTGTGACCTTTTCTTTTATAATGCTCAAGTAGAAGAAACTTGAGGACCAAACAGGGAAGGAACAAGTATTTATGAGTCTATATTGGTATGATGTGATTATGTTTAATATACTAGGTTAGATGCTACAATAGGAAGGCTGTGTAATGGTACTTAATAGACTAGGTTAAATGCTACAATAGGAAGGCTGTGTCCTGGTACTTAATAGACTAGGTTAGATGCTACAATAGGAAGGCTGTGTCCTGGTACTTAATAGACTAGGTTAAATGCTACAATAGGAAGGCTGTGTCCTGGTACTTAATAGACTAGGTTAGATGCTACAATAGGAAGGCTGTGTCCTGGTACTTAATAGACTAGGTTAGATGCTACAACAGGAAGGCTGTGTCCTGATACTTAATAGACTAGGTTAGATGCTCAAATCAAATCAAATCAAATTTTATTTGTCACATACACATGGTTAGCAGATGTTAATGCGAGTGTAGCGAAATGCTTGTGCTTCTAGTTCCGACAATGCAGTAATAACAAGTAATCTAACTAACAATTCCAAAACTACTGTCTTGTACACAGTGTAAGGGGATAAAGAATATGTACATAAGGATATATGAATGAGTGATGGTACAGAGCAGCATAGGCAAGATACAGTAGATGGTATCGGGTACAGTATGTACAAATGAGATGAGTATGTAAACAAAGTGGCATAGTATAGTATAAAGTGGCTAGTGATACATGTATTACATAAGGATACCGTCGATGATATAGAGTACAGTATATACGTATGCGTATGAGATGAATAATGTAGGGTAAGTAACATTTATATAAGGTAGCATTGTTTAAAGTGGCTAGTGATATATTTACATCATTTCCCATCAATTCCCATTATTAAAGTGGCTGGAGTTGAGTCAGTGTCAGTGTG
The DNA here is from genome assembly GCF_045791955.1 of Oncorhynchus clarkii lewisi. NCBI lineage: Eukaryota > Metazoa > Chordata > Actinopteri > Salmoniformes > Salmonidae > Oncorhynchus > Oncorhynchus clarkii. Next base: position 42,609 of record NW_027258728.1, on the reverse strand, counting down.
TTGGCAGCAGCCACTCAGTGTTAGTGGTGGCTGTTTAACAGTCTGATGGCCTTGAGATAGAAGCTGTTTTTCAGTCTCTCGGTCCCAGCTTTGATGCACCTGTACTGACCTCGCCTTCTGGATGATAGCGGGGTGAACAGGCAGTGGCTCGGGTGGTTGATGTCCTTGATGATCTTTATGGCCTTCCTGTGACATCGGGTGGTGTAGGTGTCCTGGAGGGCAGGTAGTTTGCCCCCGGTGATGCGTTGTGCAGACCTCACTACCCTCTGGAGAGCCTTACGGTTGAGGGCGGTGCAGTTGCCATACCAGGCGGTGATACAGCCCGCCAGGATGCTCTCGATTGTGCATCTGTAGAAGTTTGTGAGTGCTTTTGGTGACAAGCCGAATTTCTTCAGCCTCCTGAGGTTGAAGAGGCGCTGCTGCGCCTTCTTCACGATGCTGTCTGTGTGAGTGGACCAATTCAGTTTGTCTGTGATGTGTATGCCGAGGAACTTAAAACTTGCTACCCTCTCCACTACTGTTCCATCGATGTGGATAGGGGGGTGTTCCCTCTGCTGTTTCCTGAAGTCCACAATCATCTCCTTAGTTTTGTTGACGTTGAGTGTGAGGTTGTTTTCCTGACACCACACTCCGAGGGCCCTCACCTCCTCCCTGTAGGCCGTCTCATCGTTGTTGGTAATCAAGCCTACCACTGTTGTGTCGTCCGCTACAATAGGAAGGCTGTGTCCTGGTACTTAATAGACTAGGTTAGATGCTACAATAGGAAGGCTGTGTCCTGGTACTTAATAGACTAGGTTAGATGCTACAATAGGAAGGCTGTGTCCTGGTACTTAATAGACTAGGTTAGATGCTACAATAGGAAGGCTGTGTACTGGTACTTAATAGACTAGGTTAGATGCTACAATAGGAAGGCTGTGTACTGGTACTTAATAGACTAGGTTAGATGCTACAATAGGAAGGCTGTGTCCTGGTACTTAATAGACTAGGTTAGATGCTACAATAGGACGGCTGTGTCCTGGTACTGTAGGACAACCTGATTTCTAGCACAGTAATTTAACACCAAACACTCATTGTGTTCTGCGTTGTCTTACATTTCCCATATATTTTCCCTAAAATAGGAAATAACCTATTTTGTCCAGTTGTATCAAAGCAAAGATATCAACTTTAGACAGACTGTACTAGACACATGTTGTTTGATGTGTTTAGCGTTTCCATTTGTGGGATGATTTATTATGAGTTGGACAGTTCCTCTCTCTGTGATTTGGTACATGGTGCTGTTGTTTTACTTACACTCCACCTGCAACCTATAGCACCGCGGTCCAAACCCAGCTATGATTCATGGGAAAGTGGCCGGTAAACCTGTAACACTGCGTTCCAAACCCAGCTATGATTCATGGGAAAGTGGCCAGTAAACCTACAACACCGCGGTCCAAACCCAGCTATGATTCATGGGAAAGTGGCCAGTAAACCTGTAACACCGCGGTCCAAACCCAGCTATGATTCATGGGAAAGTGGCCGGTAAACCTGTAACACTGCGTTCCAAACCCAGCTATGATTCATGGGAAAGTGGCCAGTAAACCTACAACACCGCGGTCCAAACCCAGCTATGATTCATGGGAAAGTGGCCAGTAAACCTGTAACACCGCGGTCCAAACCCAGCTATGATTCATGGGAAAGTGGCCAGTAAACCTGTAACACCGCGGTCCAAACCCAGCTATGATTCATGGGAAAGTGGCCAGTAAACCTACAACACCGCGGTCCAAACCCAGCTATGATTCATGGGAAAGTGGCCAGTAAACCTGTTACACCGCGATCCAAACCCAGCTATGATTCATGGGAAAGTGGTCAGTAAACATACAACACCGCGGTCCAAACCCAGCTATGATTCATGGGAAAGTGGCCAGTAAACCTACAACACCGCGGTCCAAACCCAGCTATGATTCATGGGAAAGTGGCCAGTAAACCTATTACACCGCAATCCAAACCCAGCTGTGATTCATGGGAAAGTGGCCAGTAAACCTATTACACCGCGATCCAAACCCAGCTATGATTCATGGGAAAGTGGCCAGTAAACCTACAACACCGCGGTCCAAACCCAGCTATGATTCATGGGAAAGTGGCCAGTAAACCTACAACACCGCGGTCCAAACCCAGCTATGATTCATGGGAAAGTGGCCAGTAAACCTGTAACACCGCGGTCCAAACCCAGCTATGATTCATGGGAAAGTGGCCAGTAAACCTACAACACCGCGGTCCAAACTCAGCTATGATTCATGGGAAAGTGGCCAGTAAACCTAAAACACCGCGGTCCAAACCCAGCTATGATTCATGGGAAAGTGGCCAGTAAACCTACAACACCGCGATCCAAACCCAGCTATGATTCATGGGAAAGTGGCCAGTAAACCTACAACACCGCGGTCCAAACCCAGCTATGATTCATGGGAAAGTGGCCAGTAAACCTACAACACCGCGGTCCAAACCCAGCTATGATTCATGGAAAAGTGGCCAGTAAACCTATTACACCGCGGTCCAAACCCAGGTATGATTCATGGGAAAGTGGCCAGTAAACTCCTGGCTAGACGACAGTGGAGGTCAGCCACACACACACACACATAGGCAATCTCTAGCATGTATTTTCAGATTAGATAACGTACGAGGAATGATCGAGATACACATCTTTTGACTCAGGTCAAAGATTTTAACCAAACTCAATATACATGTAGTTGACTTAGTTTCCGCAGGTTCCAGAGCCCCATGTGGACTTTAAGGAATCTGTGAGATGTATCCTTGGGATCCTGCTCACCTCTCTGATAGTGCTGTGTCTGGGTGTCATGGGACCTCTCCCACCCTCCCTCCCAGAAGTCAAGATGTCTAGTTACTGGACCACCAACCAGGAGGGCAATGCCTGGCGCAAACTGCTCTGCCCTAAAGAGACACACACCATCGATACAAAGGTTCCAACACACACTAACACACATTATGGATACAAAGGTAGTTGCACACACACACACACACACACACACACACACACACACACACACACACACACACACACACACACACACACACACACACACACACACACACACACACACACACACACACACACACACACACACCTCCATACCATCGTGTAACCTGGAGAGCGGCGACGATGCCAAGTGTATGGAGCTGTATGATGTCGTCCCCAGGAACATCGGTCTTGCAGCCATTTGTGACTGTCCTGTGGGACAGGTAGGGGAAAACACAACCAGATACACACACACACACACACACACACACACACACACACACACACACACACACACACACACACACACACACACACACACAACTCATATGACCCCAGACTGTGAGAGATATTTCACAACCCAAAATGTTATACAGATGTTCCGCATTAGGAGGAAGCTCTAAAAATACCCTGGTTTTGGAGGAGAGGAGAGAGTGAGTGATAGTATATCATTCCTCCTGTCCAAAAGAACAGAACTCCAGACATCAGAACAGGGGTCATACAGAGGTCATGGTTCTCTCAGGGGAGAAAAAAAACAACAAGAAAGAAATACTGTAACACTGTCAGCTACAAACTCACACACACACACACACACGCACGCACACACGCACGCACGCACACACACACACACACACACACACACACACACACACACACACACACACACACACACACACACACACACACACACACACACACACACACACACACAGACACAAAGACACACACACTCCAGCACCAATTCCAGCACCAACTCCAGGAGGTTGTCACTCTGAGAGTGACACTTGGTTTCTATATAAAGCTCAGTGCACAGTGCATGTCAGCTAGGCTTTAAAGAAGCTATTATAGTGAAATAGAGGGTGGGACAGGCCTGGGATAGCTCTTTTCCTGCCCCTTGGTTTTCCCTTCAAGTAGAGTGAGGGACAGGCCTGTCAGGGCACTTCTCCGGCCCCTTTGCATTCCCTTTAAAAACAGGGAGGGACAGGCCTGGGATAGTTCTTCTTCTGCCCCTTGGCTTTCCCTTTAAAAACAGGGAGGGACAGGCCTGGGATAGTTCTTCTTCTACCCCTTGGCCTTCCCTTTAAAAACAGGGAGGGACAGGCCTGGGATAGTTCTTCTTCTGCCCCTTGGCTTTCCCTTTAAAAACAGGGAGGGACAGGCCTGGGATAGTTCTTCTTCTGCCCCTTGGCTTTCTTTTTAAAAACAGGGAGGGACAGGCCTGGGATAGTTCTTCTTCTGCCCCTTGGCCTTCCCTTTAAAAACAGGGAGGGACAGGCCTGGGATAGTTCTTATTCTGCCCCTTGGCTTTCCCTTTAAAAACAGGGAGGGACAGGCCTGGGATAGTTCTTCTTCTGCCCCTTGGCTTTCTTTTTAAAAACAGGGAGGGACAGGCCTGGGATAGTTCTTCTTCTGCCCCTTGGCCTTCCCTTTAAAAACAGGGAGGGACAGGCCTGGGATAGTTCTTATTCTGCCCCTTGGCTTTCCCTTTAAAAACAGGGAGGGACAGGCCTGGGATAGTTCTTCTTCTGCCCCTTGGCTTTCCCTTTAAAAACAGGGAGGGACAGGCCTGGGATAGTTCTTCTTCTGCCCCTTGGCCTTCCCTTTAAAAACAGGGAGGGACAGGCCTGGGATAGTTCTTATTCTTCCCCTTGGCTTTCCCTTTAAAAACAGGGAGGGACAGGCCTGGGATAGTTCTTATTCTGCCCCTTGGCTTTCCCTTTAAGAACAGGGAGGGACAGGCCTGGGATAGTTATTCTTCTGCCCCTTGGCTTTCCCTTTAAAAACAGGCAGGGACAGGCCTGGGATAGTTCTTATTCTGCCCCTTGGCTTTCCCTTTAAAAACAGGGAGGGACAGGCCTGGGATAGTTCTTCTCCGGCCCCTTGGCTTTCCCTTTAAAAACAGGGAAGGACAGGCCTGGGATAGTTCTTCTTCTGCCCCTTGGCTTTCCCTTTAAAAACAGGGAGGCAGGCCTGGGATAGCCCTTCTATCTTTTCTTTCCCCATTAAAGCCATCTGAAGATCAAGTAATGAAAGCCTTGGCTTGGTTGAGCTAGACAGTCTTACACACACACATCCCTCACACATCCCTCACACACACACACACGTACAAACACGTACACACACACACACACACACACACACACACACACACACACACACACACACACACACACACACACACACACACACACACACACACACACACACACACACACACACACACACACACACACACACACACATGCTGGCACACACACACAGTGACTACTGACTGTAGTAGGAGATGAACACTTGAGAGTGGCGCCCTCTGTTGACTGGGGTGTGAAGGGATGAATGAATCAATTATGTTTTATTGTCCGTCAAGAGGAGATTCTTCCCACAGTTTACAACAGTTCCACATTTATAATAGACAACATCGTTGGTCTTTCCAGATATAGCTGACCTGTAGAACACAACTCAGTCCTGCAGATCATTGTCGCCTGCTACTCTCTCCACTCCTCTTTCTAAACAAGTATCTATCTTTCTTAACCCCCTTTCTTTCTTTCTCTGTCTGTCTGTCTGTCTGTCTGTCTGTCTGTCTCTCTCTCTCTCTCTCTCGCTCTCTCTCGCTCTCTCTCTGTCTGTGTGTCTTTCAGTCTCTCTCTCTCGTTCTTGGTCTCTCTCTCTCTCTCTCTGTGTCTCTCTCGTTCCTCATCTCTCTCTCGCTCACTCTCTCTGTGTCTCTCTGTCTCTCTCTCTCTCTGTCACACCCTGATCTGTTTCACCTGTACTTGTGATTGTCTCCACCCCCCTCCAGGTGTCGAACATCTACCCCATTATCCCCTGTGTATTTATACCTGTGTTCTTTGTTTGTCAGTTGTCAGCGCTTTTGTTCTCAGTCACCCTTGCCTGTCCTGACCCTGAGCCCGCCAGTCTGACCACACTGCCTGCCCCTGAGCCTTCCTGCCGACCGGTACCTTTGCCCCCTTATGAATTGTTTGACCTCTGCCTACCTTGACCACGAGCCTGCCTTCCGTTCGGTACTGTTGTCCCACCTCTGGTTTACTGCCCCCTTCCTCTCCATTCCCATGGACTTTAGAGCTCTGGACGGGCGCTCTATAGGCCGAGTCACCCACAACACCACTCCCATCAACCTACCTGTGCCAGGGACTCAGCAAGAATATCCAGTTCCAGCTCATCAAGTCCCCTCAGATTCCCATGGTATTGAGATTCTCCTGGCTCCAGCGACACAATCCCCTCATTAACTGGTCTACTGGTGCCATCATGGGCTGGATCCCGTTCCGCTATATCCATTGCCTGAATTCAGCACAACCTGCCGTGGGACGTCCTCCTGGGTGCTCGAAAGGTGCCGTGAACCTCTCCGCAATTCCCTCTCAGAATACCAGGACCGAACCACTTCGCTCCCGCCGCACCAACCTTATGACAGAGGGATTGACCTTCTCCCTAGCACGACTCCGCCCCGGGGACAACTGTACTCTCTGTCAGCCCAGAGACCAAGGCGATGGAGACCTACATTGGGGAGTCCCTTGCTGCAGGATTCATCCATCCTTCTTCTTCTCCCGCCGGTGCATGGTTCTTCTGTGTGTGGAAGATGTTCAAGACCCTGTGCCCATGCATCGACTACCGTGGTCTCAATGACATAACAGTGAAGACCCGCTACCCGCTACCACACATCTCCTCGGCCTTCGAGCCGCTCCAGGGGGCCACCGTGTTTTCCAAGCTGGATCTACAGAACACTTACCACCTGGTTCAGATACGGGAAGGGGACAAGTGGAAGACCACCTTCCACATGGCCAGAGGCCACTACAAGTATTTGGTCATGCCATTTGGCCTTATCAATGCCCCTGCTTTGTTCCAAGTTCTGGTCAACGATGTTCTCCATGACATGTTGAACCTGTTTGTCTATGTCTACCTTGATGACATCCTCATCTTCTCCTGTTCCACCCAAGAACATGTGCTCCACGTCCGACAGGTTCTCCAACGTCTCCTGTAAAAGCAGAGAAAAATGTTGTTCTGTCGTTCCAACATCCCTTTTCTGGGTTTCATCATTGCAGCAGGGAGTGTGCAAATGGATCATGGGAAGGTGAGAGCTGTGGTGGATTGGCCCAGCCTACATCCAGGGTGCAGCTGCAACACTTCGTAGGGTTCACCAACTTCTATCGCCGCTTTATTCGGGTTAACAGCACCCTGGCTTCCCCCCTGTCCGCATTCACCTCGCCCAAGGTTCCGTTCACGTGGTCTCCAGCTGATGACTGGGCATTCTGAGGCCTCAAACATTGTTTCACCACTGCTCCCATCTTGGTTCATTGGATCCTTCCCGTCAGTTTGTGGTGGAGGCCGATGCTTCTAATGTCGGAGTTGGGGCAGTCCTGTCCCAGCGTTCTGCCTTGGATCTCAAGCTACATTCCTGCACCTTCTTCTCCCACAACCTCAACGTCATGGAAAATAACTACGGAGGTGGGGAATTGTGAGCTTCTCGCGGTGAAGTTGGAGGAATGGAGGCACTGGCTGTAGGGGGCGTGTGGACCGACCACAAGAACCTGGATTATCTCTGCACCGCCAAGCACATCAACTCCAGTCAAGTCAGATGGGCCCTGCTGTTCACAAGGTTCAACTTCTCCCTCTCGTACCGGCCGGGATCCAAGAATTTCAAGCTGGATGCACTGTCCCGCTGCTATAGCCCCTCGGGTACCACCCCGGAGCCCGAGACCATCCTTCCCACCTTGTGCGTGGTGACGGCACTCAACTGGGATGTAGGGAAACAGGTCCGGGAGGCACAGCGGTCTCAGCCAAACCCTGGGTTGGGGTTTGTGCCTGACTCTGTCCGCTCTAAACTGTAAGGGACAACACTCACTGCACAGAATTTTGATCTGCTGTTCGTTTGGCATTGTGTGTTTTAGGAACCACCCGCTGGCGGACATCTGACTGCGGACATCTGTGCCTGACGGAACTGTCCGCTTTTGTTTTTGTATCCGTTATTTTTGTTTGAGTGATTCTTGACAATAAAGATCATGAACACTTTCCACACTGCGCTTTGGTCAACTCTTGCTTACGATGACGAGCATTACAGAACACCCCAAGCAAAAAAGGACCAAGCAGCGTGGCCAGGAGGAGCAAGGATCCTGGGCCCGGGAGAAAAGGGAGTGGAGGACATCCTGGACCTGGGAGGAGGTAATGGCAGGGGACAAGACCCTGCCATGGAAGCAGGCGGAGGCAGCGAAAGAGGAATGACGATGATACGAGGAGTCAAGGCAACCAAGGAAGCATGATAGGTAGCCCCCTCATGTGGAGATTTGTCGGAGGTAGGGTTTAGACATGAGCCAAATCCCCATGCTTACCGTGGGAAGCATGTGACTGGTCAGGCACCGTGTTATGCAGTGATGTGCACGGTGTCTCCAGTACGCATTCATAGCCCAGTGCGCTCTCTTCCAACTCCCCGCAGTTGCCGTGCTAGAGTGAGCATTCAGCCAGGACGGATTGTGCCGGCTCAGCGCTCCTGGCCTCCGGTGCGTCTCTTCGGTACAGGATATCCTGGACCAGCTCTACGCACTATGCCTCCAGTGCGCCTTCATAGCCCAGTGCGTCCCATGCCAGCTCTCCACACTCACAGAGCTATAGTAGTTATCCAGCCAGGACGTGTTGTGGCAGCTCCCCACACCAGGCTTCCAGTATGTCTCCTCAGTCCAGTGAGACCTGTTCCGGCTCCACGTACGAAGTGTGATGATCCATGGCATGGAGCCTCCAGTGATGATCCATGGCCCGGAACATCCAGGGATGATCCATGGCCCGAAGCCTCCAGTGATGACCAATGGCATGGACCCTCCAGTGATGATCCATGGCACGAAGCCTCCAGTGATGATCCATGGCCCGGAGCCTGCAGTGATGATCCATGGCATGAAGCCTCCAGTGATGATCCATGGCATGGAGCCTCCAGTGATGATCCATGGCATTGAGCTTTCAGCGAGGGTTCCAAGTCCAGAGCCTTCAGCAAGGGTTTCCAGTCCAGAGCCTTCAGCGACGGTCCCCAGTCCAGAGCCTCCAGCGACGGTCCCCAGTCCGGAGCCTCCAGCGATGGTCCCCGGTCCGGAGCCTCCAGCTGCGATCCGCAGTGGTGGTCTGCATTCCAGAGCCCCCAGCGGTGGTCCACAGTCCCGAGCCCCCAGCGGCGGTCTGCAGTCCAGAGCCCCCAGTGGCGGTCTCAAGCGGCGGTCTCCAGAGCCTCCGGCGATGATCTACGGTCTGGAGGTCCCAGCGACGATCCCTACACTGGATGCGCCACCGAAGTGTGGGGAGCCTAAAGCGGGGCGGGGTCTGCGTCCTGTACTGGAGCCCCCACCAGAGCCCCCACCAAGAGTAGATGCCCACACGGACCCTCCCCTATAGGTTCAGGTTTGCGGCCGGAGTCCGCACCTTTGGGGGGGGGGGGGGGGGGGGGTACTGTCACGCCCTGACCTTAGAGATCCTTATTTATTCTCTATGTTTAGTTAGGTCAGGGTGTGACTCAGGTGGGAGTCTCTATGTTTTCTATTTCTTTGTTGTTTTTGCCTAGTGTGGTTCCCAATCAGAGGCAGCTGTCTATTGTTGTCTCTGATTTGGGATCATATATAAGTTGTCATTTTCCATTTGGGTTTTGTGGGGTGTTGTTTTCCGTTTAGTATCTGTGAAATGTCACAAGAAGATATGTCATACATGATGTCACAAGAAGATATGTCATGCATGATGTCACGAGAAGATAGGTCATGCATGCTTAGATGTTCTTTGTGAATGATTAACATCTCTATAATAGAACAATGACTTGGGACAACAAAACAGATTGTAGTCTGTACTGTACACTACGTAATCCACAATTATTTCTTTATTAGGTCATAAGATGTGCTGGGAGTTTGCCCACAAGTACTGGCTACTGTTCCACAAGGAGTGGGTAAGATGAGCTCAGCTTATTGCTACTCTACCTCCTATCCCTTTTGTTTTTTGTAAACTGTAAAGGACAACACACACTGCACAGCATTTTGATCTGCCGTTCATTTGGCATTGTGTGTTTTAGGAACCACCCGCTGCCGGACATCTGACTGCCAACATTTTCACACAATTCTACATGATGAGTTAATTTACAAAATACTATATATACACACAATTTTCACATTTGTGTTTTTTCATCAGAAATGATGGGTACCTTTGTGTGTGTAAAATATTACTGTTTTCTAATTTTTTTATTCATCGATTTTAGAGATGTAGTTAAAAAACATATTTTTTTGCTAAACGCTATGTGTCCATTATTTCGCTGGAATGGAATGTTCATATCCTGTATATTGACTGTGATATGTGGTTGTCTCAGCTATCTCAAGATCAATGCATCTGCTAAATTACTAAAAATGTCAAATGAATATGTTTTACATACAGACTTCATATGACTATATTTACATTTTTTTGTACAATTTTTATTTATATTGATATCACAAATGTATAATTTGTACATTTCTTTATATAACATGTAGTTATTTAGTACATTTGACTGTATAAAACCTAGCAGTACTACTTATTTCTCTGAGACTGAGGCCAACGTGTAGAATTGTGCAAAAAACATGTTTATTTTCCTCTTTGAAATGTAACTATCAAGTGATTTTAAACAAAAACAAATATGGCATTTTACCACCCTCACCATGATGAGATAAGGAAAAACACACTCATCTCTTTCCTAATTTCTTTAAAGAATAAAAGCTGATTTACCAACAGTTTTAAAAATGTATATGCTCTACTGTCTATAACTTTTTGGAATGAAACTTCACATGTGGAGTTGGTTTGCTCTCGGTTTGCTAAGTACTTTCGGCCAGCAAACGCTACCGGTGTCTCCGTGCCTTAAAGTGAAATGTGTCCCTCCTGTCTTCCTGTACTAACCAGTTGGATGTGCTGATGTGCTGGAAGGCCGGGTTCACGCCCTCTTCATCAAACTCAGCAGGGTCTTCCTGGTGGCTACTGGTGGAGACCAACACCAACAAGAAACACAAATCATCTCCTGTCCTCTAATCTGTTTCTTTCTTCTTTCTCTTCTATCCTCCCCCATCCACCTCTCTTCTTCTGTCCTTTCCTCATATTTTATTATCTCTTCTATCCTCCCCCATCCACCTCTCTTCTTCTGTCCTTTCCTCATATTTTATTATCTCTTCTATCCTCCCCCATCCACCTCTCTTCTTCTGTCCTTTCCTCATATTTTATTATCTCTTCTATCCTCCCCCATCCACCTCTCTTCTTCTGTCCTTTCCTCATATTTTATTATCTCTTCTATCCTCCCCCATCCACCTCTCTTCTTCTGTCCTTTCCTCATATTTTATTATCTCTTCTATCATCCCCCATCCACCTCTCTTCTTCTGTCCTTTCCTCATATTTTATTATCTCTTCTATCCTCCCCCATCCACCTCTCTTCTTCTGTCCTTTCCTCATATTTTATTATCTCTTCTATCATCCCCCATCCACCTCTCTTCTTCTGTCCTTTCCTCATATTTTATTATCTCTTCTATCATCCCCCATCCACCTCTCTTCTTCTGTCCTTTCCTCATATTTTATTATCTCTTCTATCCTCCCCCATCCACCTCTCTTCTTCTGTCCTTTCCTCATATTTTATTATCTCTTCTATCCTCCCCCATCCACCTCTCTTCTTCTGTCCTTTCCTCATATTTTATTATCTCTTCTATCCTCCCCCATCCACCTCTCTTCTTCTGTCCTTTCCTCATATTTTATTATCTCTTCTATCCTCCCCCATCCACCTCTCTTCTTCTGTCCTTTCCTCATATTTTATTATCTCTTCTATCCTCCCCCATCCACCTCTCTTCTTCTGTCCTTTCCTCATATTTTATTATCTCTTCTATCCTCCCCCATCCACCTCTCTTCTTCTGTCCTTTCCTCATATTTTATTATCTCTTCTATCCTCCCCCATCCACCTCTCTTCTTCTGTCCTTTCCTCATATTTTATTATCTCTTCTATCCTCCCCCATCCACCTCTCTTCTTCTGTCCTTTCCTCATATTTTATTATCTCTTCTATCCTCCCCCATCCACCTCTCTTCTTCTGTCCTTTCCTCATATTTTATTATATCTTCTATCCTCCCCCATCCACCTCTCTTCTTCTGTCCTTTCCTCATATTTTATTATCTCTTCTATCCTCCCCCATCCACCTCTCTTCTTCTGTCCTTTCCTCATATTTTATTATCTCTTCTATCCTCCCCATCCACCTCTCTTCTTCTGTCCTTTCCTCATATTTTATTATCTCTTCTATCCTCCCCCATCCACCTCTCTTCTTCTGTCCTTTCCTCATATTTTATTATCTCTTCTATCCTCCCCCATCCACCTCTCTTCTTCTGTCCTTTCCTCATATTTTATTATCTCTTCTATCCTCCCCCATCCACCTCTCTTCTTCTGTCCTTTCCTCATATTTTATTATCTCTTATATCCTCCCCCATCCACCTCTCTTCTTCTGTCCTTTCCTCATATTTTATTATCTCTTCTATCCTCCCCCATCCACCTCTCTTCTTCTGTCCTTTCCTCATATTTTATTATCTCTTCTATCCTCCCCCATCCACCTCTCTTCTTCTGTCCTTTCCTCATATTTTATTATCTCTTCTATCCTCCCCCATCCACCTCTCTTCTTCTGTCCTTTCCTCATATTTTATTATCTCTTCTATCCTCCCCTATCCACCTCTCTTCTTCTGTCCTTTCCTCATATTTTATTATCTCTTCTATCCTCCCCCATCCACCTCTCTTCTTCTGTCCTTTCCTCATATTTTATTATCTCTTCTATCCTCCCCCATCCACCTCTCTTCTTCTGTCCTTTCCTCATATTTTATTATCTCTTCTATCCTCCCCCATCCACCTCTCTTCTTCTGTCCTTTCCTCATATTTTATTATCTCTTCTATCCTCCCCCATCCACCTCTCTTCTTCTGTCCTTTCCTCATATTTTATTATCTCTTCTATCCTCCCCCATCCACCTCTCTTCTTCTGTCCTTTCCTCATATTTTATTATCTCTTCTATCCTCCCCCATCCACCTCTCTTCTTCTGTCCTTTCCTCATATTTTATTATCTCTTCTATCCTCCCCCATCCACCTCTCTTCTTCTGTCCTTTCCTCATATTTTATTATCTCTTCTATCCTCCCCCATCCACCTCTCTTCTTCTGTCCTTTCCTCATATTTTATTATCTCTTCTATCCTCCCCCATCCACCTCTCTTCTTCTGTCCTTTCCTCATATTTTATTATCTCTTCTATCCTCCCCCATCCACCTCTCTTCTTCTGTCCTTTACTCATATTTTATTATCTCTTCTATCCTCCCCCATCCACCTCTCTTCTTCTGTCCTTTCCTCATATTTTATTATCTCTTCTATCCTCCCCCATCCACCTCTCTTCTTCTGTCCTTTCCTCATATTTTATTATCTCTTAGATCCTTCCCATCCACCTCTGTTCTTCTGTCCTCTGCTCTTCTCATTCACTGGGTGGGTGGGTGGGGGGTTGTGTTAACATGACGTTCCTGCTGACCAAGCCCACGCACGAGAGTAGAAGACTCTCACCAGCCATAGAGCCAGCTCAAGTAACACAACAGCACACAATGTCATTTAAATAAATGAGTTAATGAGTAATTTAATGTCCCTGACAGTATGACATAAAACGTAATGTCTTCAACACTAACAGTCACTATGTTATGATATCATAAAACGTAATGTCTTCAACCCTAACAGTCACTATGTTATGATATCATAAAACGTAATGTCTTCAACACTAACAGTCACTATGTTATGATATCATAAAACGTAATGTCTTCAACCCTAACAGTCGCTATGTTATGATATCATAAAACGTAATGTCTTCAACACTAACAGTCACTATGTTATGATATCATAAAACGTAATGTCTTCAACCCTAACAGTCACTATGTTATGATATCATAAAACGTAATGTCTTCAACACTAACAGTCACTATGTTATGATATCATAAAACGTAATGTCTTCAACAGCCACTATGTTATGATATCATGGGAAAATCTGACTTATCGCCAATAAAAGAGCAGTAGAAGTCAGTGGTCTTCAATTAACCAACATAGTAAGAGCATCTTTTTTCCATGGAAGAATTATGTCTTGTCTCTTGGCATTTGACACTGTTAGATGACGAAGATATTGATAAGGCAGACGACACACTGTCTGGCTGTCTGGACCACTTCAGTGATTCATTACATCCCCCATTACGTCTCTCTCTCTCTCTATTCAATTCAATTTCAATTCAAAGGGCTTTATTGGCATGGGAAACATATGTTAACATTGCCAAGGCAAGTGAAATAGATAATAGACTTAAGTTAAATAAGTTAACATAAAACATTACACTCACAAGAGTGCCAAAGTAATAGAGACAGTTCAAATGTCATATTATGTATATATACAGTGCTGTAACAATGTGCAAATAGTTAAAGTATAAAAGGGAAAATAAATAAACATAAATGTGGGTTGTATTTACAAAGTGTTTGTTCTTCATGCCCTTTTCTTGTGGCAACAGGTCACAAATCTTGCTGCTGTGATGGAACACTGTGGTATTTCAACCAATATGGGAGTTTATCAAAATTGGATTTGTTTTCCAATTATTTTTTTTATTTATTTATTTATTTTATTTTTTATTTTTATTTTTATAATTTTACCCCTTTTTCTCCCCAATTTCGTAGTATCCAATTGTTGTAGTAGCTACTATCTTGTCTCATCGCTACAACTCCCGTACTGGCTCGGGAGAGACGAAGGTTGAAAGTCATGCGTCCTCCGATACACAACCAACCAAGCCGCTGCTTCTTTAACACAGCGCACATCCAACCCGGAAGCCAGCCGCACCAATGCGCCGGAGGAAACACCGTGCACCTGGCCACCTTGGCTAGCGTACACTGCGCCCAGCCCGCCACAGGAGTCGCTGGTGCGCGATGAGACAAGGAAACCCCTACCGACCAAGCCCTCCCTAACCCGGGCGATACAGCGCCCTTAACCACTGCGCCACCCGGGAGGCTGTTTTCCAATTATTTGTGGGTGTGTGTAATCCGAGGGTAATATGTGTCTTTACTATGGTCATACATTTGTCAGGAGGTTAGGAAGTGCAGCTCAGTTTCCACCTCATTTTGTGGGCAGTGTGCACATAGCCTGCCTTGTCTTGAGAGCCATGTCTGGGCCTCCCGAGTGGCGCAAAGGTCTATGGCACTGCAGTGCTTGAGGTGTCACTACAGATCCGGGTTCGATTGAGAGGATTTGCAGAGACGAATGGGAGAAACTCCCCAAATACAAGTGTGCCAAGCTTGAGGCGTTATATTCAAGAAGACTCGAGGCTGTAATCGCTGCCGAAGGTGCTTCAACAAAGTACTGAGTAAATGGGCCTGAATACTTATGTAAATGTAATATTGATTTTTTTTTAATTTTTATAAATTAGCAAAAATGACAAAAATCTGTTTTTGCTTTGTCATTATGGGGTATTGTGTGTATAGGGGGGGGGGAAACAACGTAACACTTTTTAGAATAAGGCTAATGTAACAAGATGTGGAAAAGGTTAAGGGGTCTGAATACTTTTCGAAAGCACTGTATGAGGACTTTTGAGAAATATAATTACTTTTACAATAGCTAAGCTGACTGAAAGAAATCTTCCCCCCGAGGTCAGAGCCTCACAATAACATTGCTGATTGAAAGACATCTTCTCCCCAGGTCAGAGCCTCACAATAACATAGCTGACTGAAAGACATCTTCCCCCCAGGTCAGAGCCTCACAATAACATAGCTGACTGAAAGACATCTTCCACCCAGGTCAGAGTCTCACAATAACATAGCTGACTGAAAGACATCTTCCCCCCAGGTCAGAGTCTCACAATAACATAGCTGATTGGTGTAGAGACAAAGTTACAATAGCTAACTTTGGTGTAGAGAGAACCATGTCTGAATCGCATACCTACAATATGTGGATTTGGGATTTGGGAGTAGTTGAAATGTTAAAGTACGTTGTAGTGCCATCCACTGGTCAATGGGAGTACTGCATCTGAATCCTCCTCCATCTTCTGATCCTGTCATTCTGTCATCTGTTTGGTTAGTTGACTAGTCCCCTCTGTCTCTAATTGTTGGTTTATCTGATTGACAGGTCTCTGAGTGTCTCTCCTTATGCAACATGGATATCGAAGGTGTCCAACTCTGACGTGCTATTGGCCGGTCTGGCCTCGGGGACGTGTGGTCACGGTGAATATTGGCAGGTATTTTTTATTTATTCTAACCTTTATTTAACCAGGTAGGCTAGTTGAGAACAAGTTCTCATTTGCAACTGCGACCTGGCCAAGATAAAGCGTAGCAATTCAACACATACAACAACACAGAGTTACACATGGAATAAACAAAACATACAGTCAATAATACAGTCGAACAAAAGAAAACAAAAAGTCTATATACAGTGAGTGCAAATGGGGTAAGTTAAGGAAATAAATAGGCCATGGTGGCGAAGTAATTACAATATAGCAATTAAACACTGGAATGGTAGATGTGCAGAAGATGAATGTGCAGGTAGAGATACTGGGGTGCAAAGGAGCAAAATAAATAAATAAACAAATACCAGTATGGGGATGAGGTAGGTAGATAGATGGGCTGTTTACAGATGGGCTATGTACAGGTGCAGTGATATGTAAGCTGCTCTGACAGCTGGTGCTTATAGCTAGTGAGGGAGATGTGAGTCTCCAGATTTTTGCAATTCGTTCCAGTCATGGGCAGAAGAGAACTGGAAGGAAAGACGACCAAAGGAGGAATTGGCTTTGGGGATGACCAGTGAGATATATCTGCTGGAGCGCGTGCTACGAGTGGGTGCTGCTATGGTGACCAGTGAGCTGAGATAAGGCGGGGCTTTACCTAGCAGAGACTTGTAGATAAACTGTAGCCAGTGGATTTGGCGACGAGTATGAAGCGAGGGCCAACCAACGAGAGCGTACAGGTCGCATTGGTGGGTAGTGTATGGGGCTTTGGTGACAAAACGGATGGCACTGTGATAGACTGCATCCAGTTTGTTGAGTAGAGTGTTGGAGGCTATTTTATAGATGACATCACCGAAGTCGAGGATCGGTAGGATGGTCAGTTTTACGAGGGTGTGTTTGGCAGCATGAGTGAAGGATGCTTTGTTGCGATATAGGAAGCCGATTCTAGATTTAATTTTGGATTGGAGATGCTTAATGTGAGTCTGGAAGGAGAGATTACAGTCTAACCAGACACCCAGGTATTTGTAGTTGTCCACGTATTCTAAGTCAGAGCCGTCCAGAGTAGTGATGCTGGACGGGCGGGCAGGTGCGGGCAGGGATCGATTGAATAGCATGCATTTAGTTTTTTCTCACGGAAAGAGAGTTTTATGGCATTGAAGCTCGTCTGGAGGTTAGTTAACACAGTGTCCAAGGAGGGGCCAGAAGTATACAGAATGGTGTCGTCTGCGTAGAGGTGGATCAGAGAATCACCAGCAGCAAGAGCAACATCATTGATGTATACAGAAAAGAGAGTCGGCCCGAGAATTGAACCCTGTGGCACACGCATAGAGACTGTCAGTGGACCGGACAACAGTCCCTCCAATTTGACACACTGGACTCTATCAGAGAAGTAGTTGGTAAGCCAGGCGAGGCAATCATTTGAGAAACCAAGGCTGTTGAGTCTGCCAATAAGACTGCTTTGATTGACAGAGTCGAAAGCCTTGGCCAGGTCGATGAAAACGGCTGCACAGTAATGTCTCTTATCGATGGCGGTTATGATGTCGTTTAGAACCTTGAGCGTGGCTGAGGTGCACCCGTCACCGGCTCGGAAACCAGATTGCATAGCGGAGAAGGTATAGAAATGGTCAGTATTCTGTTTGTTAACTTGGCTTTCGAAGAACTTAGAAAGACAGGGTAGGATAGATATAGGTCTGTAGCAGTTTGGGTTTAGAGTGTCACCCCCTTTGAAGAGGGGGATGACCGCGGCAGATTTCCAATCTTTGGGAATCTCAGACGATACGGAAGAGAGGTTGAACAGGCTAGTAATTGGGGTTGCAACAATTTCAGCAGATATTTTTAGAAAGAGAGGGTCCAGATTGTCTAGCCCGGCTGATTTGTAGGGGTCCCGATTTTGCAGCTCTTTCAGAACATCAGCTATCTGGATTTGGGTAAAGAAGAAATGGTGGGGGCTTTGGCGGGTTGCTGTGGAGGGTGCCGGGCAGTTCACCGGGGTAGGGGTAGCTAAGTGGAAAGCATGGCCAGCCGTAGAGAAATGCTTATTGAAATCCTCAATTATAGTGGATTTATCGGTGGTGACAGTGTTTCCTAGCCTCAGAGCAGTGAGCAGCTGGTAGGAGGTGCTCTTATTCTCCATGGACGTTACAGTGTCCCAGAACTTTTTTGAGTTAGTACTACAGGATGCAAATTTCTGTTTGAAAAGGCTTGCCTTAGCTTTTCTAACTGCCTGTGTATATTTGTTCATAACTTCCCTGAAAAGTTCCATATCACGGGTGCTGTTCGATGCTAATGCAGAACGTCACAGGATGTTTTTGTGCTGGTCAAGGCAGACAGGTCTGGAGTGAACCAAGGACTATATCTATTCCTAGTTCTACATTTTTTGAGAGGGGCATGCTTATTTAAGATGATGAGGAAGACACTTTTAAAGAATAGCCAGGCATCATCTACTGACGGGATGAGGTCAATGTCATTCCAGGATATCCCGGCCAGGTCGATTAGAAAGGCATGCTCGTGGAAGTGTTTTAGGGAGCGTTTGACAGTGATGAGGGGTGGTCGTTTGACCGCAGATCCATTACGGATGCAGGCAATGAGGCAGTGATTGCTGAGATCTTGATTGAAAACAGCAGAGGTGTATTTGGAGGGCGAGTTAGTTAGGATGACATCTATGAGGGTGCCCGTGTTTACTGATTTGGGGTTGAACCAGGTAGGTTCATTGATAATTTGTGTGAGATTGAGGGCATCAAGCTTAGTTTGTAGGATGGCCGGGGTGTTAAGCATATCCCAGTTTAGGTCACCTAGTAGCACGAGCTCAGAAGATAGATGGGGGGCAATCAATTCACATATGGTATCGAGGGCACAGCTGGGGGCAGAGGGAGGAATATAGCAAGCGGCAACAGTGAGAGACTTGTTTCTGGAAAGGTGAATTTTTTGAAGTAGAAGCTCAAATTGTTTGGGTACAGACTTGTAATACAGAACTCTGTAGGCTATCTCTGCAGTAGATTGCAACACCGCCCCCTTTGGCAGTTCTATCTTGGCGGAAAACATTAATGTTAGGAATGGAAATTTCAAGGTTTTTGGTGGTTTTCCTAAGCCAGTGCTAAAGTAGTGAGTAAAACACACTTAGGGAGTAGGCTTCTAATTTTAACATGCATGAAACCAAGGCTTTTACGTTTACAGAAGTCAACAAATGAGAGCACCTGGGGAGTGGGAGTGGAGCTAGGCACTGCAGGGCCTGGATTAACCTCTACATCACCAGAGGAACAGAGGAGAAGTAGGATAAGGGTACGGCTAAAGGCTATACGAACTGGCCGTCTAGCACGTTCAGAACAGAGAGTAAAAGGAGCAGGTTTCTGGGCACGATAGCATAGTTTCAAGACATAGTGTACAGACAAAGGTAAGGTAGGATGTGAGTACATTGGAGGTAAACCTAGGCATTGAGTAATGAAGAGAGAGATATAGTCTCTAGAGATGTTTAAACCAGGTGATGTCATTGCATATGTAGGAGGTGGAACAACATGGTTGGTTAAGGCATATTGAGCAGGGCTAGAGGCTCTACAGTGACATAAGACAGTAATCACTAACCAGGACAGTAATGGACGAGGCATATTGATATTAGAGAGAGGCATGTGACTCTGGGAGATGGGATTGGACAACCTGCAGTGCTCTCTGCTGGACTGGAGTACAATAAGGCTCAGAGGATGGCAGTACTGGGGTTGTGTTCAGTGAGGTGAAATGCTCGGAACTTGTTGATAGAAATGTAACGCAAGAGAGGTAACATGATTGAACAAGTAGCCATTTTCCTTTATTCTTCATGTCCTAAAACAAAACCGTTCTAAAACCAACACTGCAGCCTACATACTGTAGTTCCAATCATCACCACCAGGTGGCAGAGTTGAGCCATACATATTTACACCTGATATAGATTGTTGCTGAAGCGCACAGTCCTGGAGGCTACAACCCGGTCTGAAATACTAGTTTACAGTCCTCCCTGGTCTTTGTGAATGGGCACAATGTAAAGTACACAAAGTATAATTGTAGCACTTATGTAATGGAGTTGACCCTAGCTAGAGGTCAGACTGTGATGTAATGGAGTTGACCCTAGCTAGAGGTCAGACTGTGATGTAATGGAGTTGACACTAGCTAGAGGTCAGACTGTGATGTAATGGAGTTGACACTAGCTAGGGGTCATACTTTTTAATTACATTTATTTTTATTTCACCTTTATTTAACCAGGTAGGCCAGTTGAGAACAAGTTCTCATTTAGAACTGTGACATGGCCAAGATAAAGCAAAGCAGTGCGAAAAAAACAACAACACAGAGTTACACATAAACAAGCGTACAGTTAATAACACAATAGAAACATCTATGTACAGTGTGTGCAAATGTAAAATATTAGGGAGGTAAGGCAATAAATAGGTAAGGCAATAAATAGGCCATTGAGGCAAAATCATTTCAATTTAGCATGAACACTGGAGTGATAGATGTGCAGGGATACTGAGGGGAAAAAAGTGCAAAAGATAAATAACAATATGGGGATGAGGTAGTTTGTTGTGCTATTTACAGATTGGCTGTGTACAGGTGCAGTGATCGGTAAGCTGCTCGGACAGCTGATGCTTAATTATTGTGATGAAAT
Source organism: Oncorhynchus clarkii lewisi (assembly GCF_045791955.1). Taxonomy (NCBI): domain Eukaryota; kingdom Metazoa; phylum Chordata; class Actinopteri; order Salmoniformes; family Salmonidae; genus Oncorhynchus; species Oncorhynchus clarkii. The sequence goes on along the minus strand of NW_027258728.1, from coordinate 21,743 downwards.
GGAGTAGACCCTAGCTAGGGGTCAGACTGTGATGTAATGGAGTTGCCCCTCGCTAGGGGTCAGACTGTGATGCAATGGAGTTGACCCTAGCTAGGGGTCAGACTGTGATGTAATGAAGTTGACCCCAAACCTAGGTTGGCAGGTGATAATAGGCAGTGACACAGTGACTAATGGGGCTTTCAAGACGAAGTCAAATCATAATGTCAGGTTGGAAAGTCGGAGCTCTAGAAAAGTCAGAGCTTGGCTTTTTTCTAGTTCCTAGTTGTCTTGAACACACTGAATCGGAAGTCTGAGATTTCCGAGTTCTGATTTCCCAGTTGTTTTGAACGCTGCATAAAATTTTTGTTGACAAGATTTGCAAATTTAGGCATGACATGCCAACAACAAACGCTGAGCCTTCATACTCATTTATAACGGACCAAATAATGAAAGTCATGCACTGTAGTTTTGAGTACCGCAAAGTTGGTATGGTAGAGGTAAAAAATGTTTTGCTATCTATAAATAAGGACAAGCCACCTGGTACAGACAACCTGGATGGTAAATTGCTGAAGTTGTATGTCCTGTTTGCCACATCTTCAACATAAGCCTAGAAGACGGTGTGTGCCCTCAGGCCTGGAGGGAGGTAAAGATCATTCTACTGCCCAAGAATAGCAAAGTACCCTGTAGGTTTTCAAACAGACGACCAATAAGCCTGTTACCGTTGCTTAGCAAACTTTTGGAAAAAAATATTTATTTTACTGAAAACCAGTTAACAACATGCTTATAGGGAAGGGCACTCAACATGCTCAGCACTGACACAAATGACTGATGATTGGCTGAAGGAAATTGAAGATAATAAGATAGTGGGAGCTGTTTTGTTTGATTTCAGTGTAGCTTTTGATGTCAGTAATCATAATCTATTACTGAAAAAACATAGGTGTCGAGGATTTACATCTTCGGTCTGATCATGAAGTGAGAGTAACCTATCTAATAGAACACAGATGGTTTTCTTTAATCAAAGCCTCTCTAAGGCAGATTCGGTTGAGTGTGGTGTACCGCAATACAGCCTGCTAGGGCCATTATTGTTTTCTGCTTATACTGCTGACCTTCCACTGACCTTGAATAAAGCCTGTATGTCTATGTACGCTGACGACTCAACCGTATAAACATCAGCTACGACAGTAAAATAAATAACTGACACCCTTAAAACCTCTTAGGGCTAGAGGGCAGTGTTCGGAAGTTCGGATGAATGACATGCCCAAGGTAAACTGTCTGTTACTAGCCCAGAAGCTAGGATATGCATATAATTGGTAACATTGGAAAGAAAACACTCTGAAGTTTCCAAAACTGTTAAAAAAATGTCAGTAAGTATAAAATCTTTTTCTTTTTTTTTTTAGGTCACAAGCCATTTCAATGGTGGTCTATGGGATATACACATAAATAGCTCCCAGATTGCAGTTCCTATGGCTTCCACTAGATGTCAACAGTCTTTAGAAAGGGTTTCAGGCATATTTTTTTTTAAACGAGTGAGTAGTTGCAGTTTTTCCCAAGGTGTCTCTCATTAGAAAAGTAGTCTTATTGCGTGCATGAATGAGGTGGGCGCTCTTCATTATTTATCTTCCCTATTGAACATACTATTCCCTGTCTTAAATTTAATCATTTATTTAGATATTAGAGAACCTGAGGATTAGTTAGAAACATTGTTTGACTTGATTGGACAAATTTTACTGGTAACTTTTTGGATTCGTTTCTATGCATGTTGAATGAGTGGATTACTGAATCAAGCGCGCCAACTAAACTGACATTTTTGGGATATAAAGAAGGACTTTATCAAACAAAATGGCCATTCATTGTGGGGCTGGGACCCTTGGGATTGCAAACAGAGGAAGATCTTCAAACGTAAGTTATTTATTTTACCGCTATTTGGAATTTTGTGACGCCTGTCCTGGTTTGAAAAAGTATTTTGATGTGGGGCGCTGTCCTCAGATAATCGCATGGTATGCTTTCGCCGTAAAGCCTTTTTGAAATCTGACAACGAGGTTGGATTAACAAGAAGTTAAGCTTTTAAATGATCTAAGACACTTGTATGTTTATGAATGTTTAATATTACAATTTTGTCATTTGAATTTGTCGCGCTCCAGCAGGATCCGTGCGCGAAGCGTTAACATAGAGCTCCAGACAGTTTTAGAATGGGTAACTAGCAATAGGCTGTGTCTCTTCACAGGCCCCATTGGGGATTGTAATAAAATACAAAAATGTTAAGTACTGTGCGGTGTGTATGACGTGGTAATGTCAGAGACTTGGGTCAAGACAAATCAAATGATTTTAGTACAATGTAACTAATGGGATAGTCCCGAAAAGTCAAACTCCGTCATATGGCCTTGAAGGCTGTAGTGTGCGTACAGTCAAACATCTGATTAATGAAGAATAGGAACGTCACCCCTGAAGGACTGGAACCTCATCCCTGATTAATAAAGGACATCACACCTGATTAATAAAGGACTTGGACCTCATCCCTGATTAATAAAGGACTGGGACCTCATCCCTGATTAATAAAGGACATCACACCTGATTAATAAAGGACTTGGACCTCATCCCTGATTAATAAAGGACTGGGTCCTCATCCCTGATTAATAAAGGACAACACACCTGATTAATAAAGGACTTGGACCTCATCCCTGATTAATAAAGGACTGGAACCTCATCCCTGATTAACAAAGGACTGGGTCCTCATCCCTGATTAATAAAGGACTGGGTCCTCATCCCTGATTAATAAAGGACTGGGACCTCATCCCTCATTAATAAAGGACTGGGACCTCACCCCTGATTAATAAAGGACTGGGTCCTCATCCCTGATTAATAAAGGACTGGAACCTCATCCCTGATTAACAAAGGACTGGGTCCTCATCCCTGATTAATAAAGGACTGGGTCCTCATCCCTGATTAATAAAGGACTGGGACCTCATCCCTCATTAATAAAGGACTGGGACCTCACCCCTGATTAATAAAGGACTGGGTCCTCATCCCTGATTAATAAAGGACCTCATCCCTGATTAATAAAGGACTGGGTCCTCATCCCTGATTAATAAAGGACTGGAACCTCATCCCTGATTAATAAAGGACTGGGTCCTCATCCCTGATTAATAAAGGACTGGGTCCTCATCCCTGATTAATAAAGGACTGGGTCCTCATCCCTGATTAATAAAGGACCTCATCCCTGATTAATAAAGGACTGGGATCTCCTGGACCGGGAATGAAAAGCACCAATCCAGACTTATGTTTGATAATGCAATATGTGCCTTTGAGTGATGTCTGCTTCAAACTCACAAAGCCTTCAACTCACTCAAAATAAATACGCAATGCTTCACTCAGGTCATAGGTGACACACACACACACACACGCAGTGTTTAATTAGGGAAGATCACTGCTGTTTTCCACTAACGGAGACCGATAGATGGCAGCTCCCTATTACCTCATAATGGACCTATTCACACACATCCAAGACCTCTCCCACACAAAGAACCCATGCTGTGTGTGTGTGTGTGTGTGTGTGTGTGTGTGTGTGTGTGTGTGTGTGTGTGTGTGTGTGTGTGTGCGTGTGTGTGTGTGTGTTTGTGTGTGTGCTCAATAGATAACTAACCATTTTCCACTCTGTTACAATGATATTAAAACCCTTTGATGCTGAGCTGGAAATTGCCACCAATATCTCAGTTCATATTTTATTTTATGATTGTATGTAGAGGTACTTTCATAAGTATTAAGGAATTCAATAATATGCCTCTAGCACTGAGATGCAGTGTCTTGGAGCGCTGCGCCACTCGGGAGCGCTAATGTTTGGTACACTCAGTGTATATATTACTGACAATTTACTGTATGTAGTCAATCATGTCACTGCTTTACTGACACTGGTGACCCAAAATGGAGTCACACTGGGACACATGTGTACTGACACTGATGAGCCAGAATGGAGTCACAGTCAGTCATCCTCTCTTTACAGGTGCTGATGCATCAGCATGGAGACACGTGTTCGCCACGTTTCACCTCTTACGGGAAATGATCACTCTCAGACTGCATTATATTCCCACCTGGATGGTGTCCTCATAGACATGCTTGTAATTTATAATTCTACATAATTCTGTTTCTATAGGCGTTCCCTTCTGCAGTCTAGTTCCTCTCAAGGTTTCTTCCTACCAAAGAAGGGAGCCCCCCCGGACCGACCCAAAAACCAATGTCCGTGGATGAGGAAATCAAGGCCGGTCAGGAACTGCACTAAAAAAAAGACGTTTCTGAATGCCCATCTATATGGTAAGACAAATGTTTGTAATACACTTGTGCTTACTGGGGTGTATTCTACCATGTCGTCACACAATGGAATTTTATGAATGCTTATCCATGTCCTTATATCCTTATTATTATTCAACCATGCTGGTCATTTATGAACATTTGAACATCTTGGCCATGTTCTGTTATAATCTCCACCCGGCACAGCCAGAAGAGGACTAGCCATCCCACATATGCTCTCTCTAATTCTCTCTTTCTTTCACTCTCTCTGAGGACCTGAGCCCCTAGGACCCTGCCCCAGGAATACCTGACATGATGACTCCTTGCTGTCCCCAGTCCACCTGACCGTGCTGCTGCTCCAGTTTCAACTGTTCTGCCTTATTATTATTCGACTATGCTGGTCATTTATGAACATTTGAACATCTTGGCCATGTTCTGTTATAATCTCCACCCGGCACAGCCAGAAGAGGACTGGCCACCCCACATAGCCTGGTTCCTCTCTAGGTTTCTTCCTAGGTTTTGGCCTTTCTAGGAAGTTTTTCCTAGCCACCGTGCTTCTACACCTGCATTGCTTGCTGTTTGGGGTTTTAGGCTGGATTTCTGTACAGCACTTTGAGATATCAGCTGATGTACGAAGGGCTATGTAAATACATTTGATTTGATTTGATTTGATTTGGTAGGCCCAAAGTTTGTCAAACAGGCCGTTGCATTGGCTTTATTAGTCCTGATTCTTGTGACTAATCAATTTGGCTATTTAAGCTCTGAATATCAGCTACCTGTTACAGTTCGTTAGGAGTGGTGGGTGTGGAGTCAGTAGAGGTTCATTAGGAGTGGTGGGTGTGGAGTCAGTAGAGGTTCGTTAGGAGTGGTGGGTGTGGAGTCAGTAGAGGTTCATTAGGAGTGGTGGGTGTGTAGTCAGTAGAGGTTCATTAGGAGTGGTGGGTGTGGAGTCAGTAGAGGTTCATTAGGAGTGGTGGGTGTGGAGTCAGTAGAGGTTCATTAGGAGTGGTGGGTGTGGAGTCAGTAGAGGTTCGTTAGGAGTGGTGGGTATGGAGTCAGTAGAGGTTCATTAGGAGTGGTGGGTGTGGAGTCAGTAGAGGTTCATTAGGAGTGGTGGGTGTGGACTCAGTAGAGGTTAAGCTCTGAATATCAGCTACCTGTTACGGTTCATTAGGAGTGGTGGGTATGTAGTCACGCACAGGAAGCAGCGCTTCCAATGTTTACGTTTTATTCAGCTGGGTCCAGCCAACAGCCAGGCAAAATGACCAATCAACCGACAGCAAACACGTAAGAGCGAAACAATAATACACCACTGACATAAAGGATAAGCCCGCACAAAAGCAGGCGGGACCCGGGAGTTTAAATAGCCCCTAATTAACGACAAATAAGATACAGGTGAAAACAATCAAGACAAAACCAACAGAAAAGAAAAAGGAATCGGTGGCAGCTCGTAGACCGGTGACAACGAGCGCCGAGCGCCGCCCGAACAGGAAGAGGAACCACCTTCTAGTAGACCGGTGACAACGAGCACCGAGCGCCGCCCGAACAGGAAGAGGAACCACCTTCTAGTAGACCGGTGACAACGAGCGCCGAGCGCCGCCCGAACAGGAAGAGGAACCACCTTCTAGTAGACCGGTGACAACGAGCGCCGAGCGCCGCCCGAACAGGAAGAGGAACCACCTTCTAGTAGACCGGTGACAACGGGCGCCGAGCGCTGCCCGAACAGGAAGAGGAGCCACCTTCTAGTAGACCGGTGACAACGAGCGCCGAGCGCCGCCCGAACAAGAAGAGGAGCCACCTTCTAGTAGACCGGTGACAACGAGCGCCGAGCGCCGCCCGAACAGGAAGAGGAGCCACCTTCGGTGGAAGTCGTGACACTAGCAAACTTTAGCATGAGTTATAACGAGCCTATTTGCAATGTGTTTACACAACTGGAAATACAGAAGTATGTTGTTTTTCGCAGGATTATGTGAGGTTTTATGTGTTGTTGTTGGAGGTGCGTCTTGGTCAGTTTAGCTCAGAGAACGCCACCCTCGTCAATCTGCCTTCTAATCATGCCTAATGAGCTGGCCAGCCATGCTCTCTCTCTCTCTCTCGCTCTCTCTCTCTCTCTCTCTCTCTCTCTCTCTCTCTCTCTACACAACATTAAAACACAACACACACACACACAGTGGATTAACGGTAGAATTGTAACTAATTAAAGGAAAACTTAAATCAAGCTTGGTGTCAAGTTTGTATAGAAATCAGAGCTGAATACAAGTTCCTATAGGATTCAGAGGAGAATGAAAGTTCCTATTGGATTCAGAGGAGAAAGAAAGTTCCTATAGTATTCAGAGGAGAATACACATCTTAGTCGGTGTCATGGCACCTGGCTTCCAAGATCATGATCTTGTCTCAACCAAAGGGTGGGTGTCTGATCTTGACAGAGAGGAGAGTGTGAGAACTGGGGATAAATGCTTGAGAACAGCGTGAACAATTGTGTGACTGAGGTTAAATGCGTGTGTAAATGTGTGCATGTGTGTGTGCACGTCTGTGAGCGTGTGTGTGCGCACGCGTGTGTGTGCATGAGTCTGTGTGTGCGAGCGTGGGCGTGAATGTGTGTGTGTGAGAGAGAGATGTTGTCTAAGAGAGTGTCACTAAGCAGGGGCTCTGACCTCTCTCCCTCGCAGCCTCTCTCCTCCCCCTCTTCCTCTCACCGATGGATACAGAGCCCATCCTGTCTATCCTGCCTATCCTGTCTATCCGGCCTATACTGTCTATCCTGTCTATCCTGTCTATCATGTCTATCCTGTCTATTGTCTATCCTGTCTATTCTGTCTATCCTGTCTATCTTGTCTATCCTGTCTATCATGTCTATCCTGTCTTCAATGAAAGTGAAGAGAGATAAAGTGCACATTCTCTAGCTGAATGATATAGAATACTGTGACAGGTGACACTGTGTTTCTGTGTATTGCATACTGATAAAGCGCAGGCAGAAAACTTGTCAACATCTAAAGGCTCAGATAAAGGGTTTGGGATAGGAGGTGTTTTTTATGTACTCTCCCTCTCCTTCCTCCCAATCACTCCTTCTCTTCAACCCCCCCTCTCTGCCTCTCCCTCTGTCTCTCCCTTTGTCTCTCCCTCTATCTCTCCCTCTATCTCTTCCTCTCTGTCTCTCCCTCTCTGTCTCTCCCTCTGTCTCTCCCGCTCTGTCTCTCCCTCTCTGTCTCTCCCTCCATCTCTTCCTCTCTGTCTCACCCTCTCTGTCTCTCCCTCTGTCTCTCCCTCTCTGTCTCTCCCTCCATCTCTTCCTCTCTGTCTCACCCTCTCTGTCTCTCCCTCTGTCTCTCCCTCTCTGTCTCTCCCTCTCTGTCTCTCCCTCTATCTCTCCCTCTCTGTCTCTTCCTCTTCCTCTCTTCCTGCCTCACCCAATGTGATACGGAACCGCTATTATCTTTACATTTTTAGAACACACTCAAGAACCTCCAGAAGCTAACCAGCTAACTGGCTACAAGCTATTTGGTCATTGTTAGTTTTCTAACCTGGATAACACTCGCCAGTCCAGCTTCCCTGCCCCATCCACCGCTGCCCCTTGGACACTGATCACTTGGCTACATAGCTGATGCATGCTGGACTGTCCATTAATCACGGTAATCCATTCTGCTTGTTTATGTTTTATCTGTCGGCCCCAGCCGCACTTAGGCTCTGTGTGTAGTTAATCCGACCCTCTCTGCCTAATCAATCGCCATTCTACCTGCTGTTGTTGTGCTAGCTGATTAGCTGTTGTCTCACCTACTGTTTTAGCTAGCTCTCCCAATTCAACACCTGTGATTACTGTATGCCTCGCTGTATGTCTCTCTCATATGTCAATATGCCTTGTATACTGTTGTGCAGGTTAGTTATCATTGTTTTAGTTTACAATGGAGCCCCTAGTTCCACTCTTTATACCCCTGTTACCTCCTTTGTCCCACCCCCCACACATGCGGTGACCTCACCCATTACAACCAGCATGTCCAGAGATACAACCTCTCTCATCATCACCCAGTGCCTGGGCTTACCTCCGCTGTACCCGCACCCCACCATACCCCTGTTTGTGCATTATGCCCTGAATATATTCTACCATGCCCAGAAACCTGCTCCTCTTATTCTCTGTCCCCAACGCCCTAGGCGACCAGTTTTGATAGCCTTCAGCCGCACCCTCATACTACTCCTTCTCTGTTCCGCGGGTGATGTGGAGGTAAACCCAGGCCCTGCATGTCCCCAGGCACCCTCATTTGTTGACTTCTGTGATCGAAAAAGCCTTGGTTTCATGCATGTCAACATCAGAAGCCTCCTCCCTAAGTTTGTCTTACTCACTGCTCTAGCACACTCTGCTAACCCTGATGTCCTTGCCGTGTCTGAATCCTGGCTCAGGAAGGCCACCAAAAATTCTGAGATTTCCATACCCAACTATAACATCTTCCGTCAAGATAGAACTGCCAAAGGAGGAGGAGTTGCAGTCTACTGCAGAGAGAGCCTGCAAAGTAATGTCATACTTTCCAGGTCCATACCCAAACAGTTCGAACTACTAATTTTGAAAATTACTCTCTCCAGAAATAAGTCTCTCACTGTTGCCGCCTGCTACCGACCCCCCTCAGCTCCCAGCTGTGCCCTGGACACCATTTGTGAATTGATCGCCCCCCATCTAGCTTCAGAGTTTGTTCTGTTAGGTGACCTAAACTGGGATATGCTTAACACCCCGGCAGTCCTACAATCTAAGCTAGATGCCCTCAATCTCACTCAAATCATCAAGGAACCCACCAGGTACAACCCTAACTCTGTAAACAAGGGCACCCTCATTGACGTCATCCTGACCAACTGGCCCTCCAAATACACCTCCGCTGTCTTCAACCAGGATCTCAGCGATCACTGCCTCATTGCCTGTATCCGCTACGGAGCCGCAGTCAAACGACCACCCCTCATCACTGTCAAACGCTCCCTAAAACACTTCTGTGAGCAGGCCTTTCTAATCGACCTGGCCCGGGTATCCTGGAAGGACATTGACCTCATCCCGTCAGTTGAGGATGCCTGGTCTTTCTTTAAAAGTAACTTCCTCACCATTTTAGATAAGCATGCTCCGTTCAAAAAATGCAGAACTAAGAACAGATATAGCCCCTGGTTCACTCCAGACCTGACTGCCCTCGACCAGCACAAAAACATCCTGTGGCGGACTGCACTAACATCGAACAGTCCCCGCGATATGCAACTGTTCAGGGAAGTCAGGAACCAATACACACAGTCAGTCAGGAAAGCTAAAGCCAACTTCTTCAGGCAGAAGTTTGCATCCTGTAGCTCCAACTCCAAAAAGTTCTGGGACACTGTGAAGTCCATGGAGAACAAGAGCACCTCCTCCCAGCTGCCCACTGCACTGAGGCTAGGTAACACGGTCACCACCGATAAATCCATGATTATCGAAAACTTCAACAAGCATTTCTCAACGGCTGGCCATGCCTTCCGCCTGGCTACTCCAACCTCGTCCAACAGCTCCCCCCCCCCCGCAGCTACTCGCCCAAGCCTCTCCAGGTTCTCCTTTACCCACATCCAGATAGCAGATGTTCTGAAAGAGCTGCAAAGCCTGGACCCGTACAAATCAGCTGGGCTTGACAATCTGGACCCTCTATTCCTGAAACTATCCGCCGCCATTGTCGCAACCCCTATTACCAGCCTGTTCAACCTCTCTTTCATAACGTCTGAGATCCCCAAGGATTGGAAAGCTGCCGCAGTCATCCCCCTCTTCAAAGGGGGCGACACCCTGGACCCAAACTGTTACAGACCAATATCCATCCTGCCCTGCCTATCTAAGGTCTTCGAAAGCCAAGTCAACAAACAGATCACTGACCATCTTGAATCCCACCGTACCTTCTCCGCTGTGCAATCTGGTTTCCGAGCTGGTCACGGGTGTACCTCAGCCACGCTCAAGGTGCTAAACGATATCATAACCGCCATCGATAAAAGACAGTACTGTGCAGCCGTCTTCATAGACCTTGCCAAGGCTTTCGACTCTGTCAATCACCGTATTCTTATTGGCAGACTCAGTAGCCTCGGTTTTTCGGATGACTGCCTTGCCTGGTTCACCAATTACTTTGCAGACAGAGTTCAGTGTGTCAAATCGGAGGGCATGCTGTCCGGTCCTCTGGCAGTCTCTATGGGGGTGCCACAGGGTTCAATTCTCGGGCCGACTCTTTTCTCTGTATATATCAATGATGTTTCTCATGCTGCGGGCGATTCCCTGATCCACCTCTACGCAGACGACACCATTCTATATACTTCCGGCCCGTCCTTGGACACTGTGCTATCTAACCTCCAAACGAGCTTCAATGCCATACAGCACTCCTTCCGTGGCCTCCAACTGCTCTTAAACGCTAGTAAAACCAAATGCATGCTTTTCAACCGTTCGCTGCCTGCACCCGCACGCCTGACCAGCATCACCACCCTGGATGGTTCCGACCTTGAATATGTGGACATCTATAAGTACCTAGGTGTCTGGCTAGACTCTAAACTCTCCTTCCAGACCCATATCAAACATCTCCAATCGAAAATCAAATCAAGAGTCGGCTTTCTATTCCGCAACAAAGCCTCCTTCACTCACGCCGCCAAACTTACCCTAGTAAAACTGACTATCCTACCGATCCTCGACTTCGGTGATGTCATCTACAAAATTGCTTCCAACACTCTACTCAGCAAACTGGATGCAGTTTATCACAGTGCCATCCGTTTTGTCACTAAAGCACCTTATACCACCCACCACTGCGACTTGTATGCTCTAATCGGCTGGCCCTCGCTACATATTCGTCGCCAGACCCACTGGCTCCAGCTCATCTACAAGTCCATGCTAGGTAAAGCTCCGCCTTATCTCAGTTCACTGGTTACGATGGCAACACCCATCCGTAGCACGCGCTCCAGCAGGTGTATCTCACTGATCATCCCTAAAGCCAACACCTCATTTGGCCGCCTTTCGTTCCAGTTCTCTGCTGCCTGTGATTGGAACGAATTGCAAAAATCACTGAAGTTGGAGACTTTTATCTCCCTCACCAACTTCAAACATCTGCTATCTGAGCAGCTAACCGATCGCTGCAGCTGTACATAGTCTATTGGTAAATAGCCCACCCATTTTCACCTACCTCATCCCCATACTGTTTTTATTTATTTATTTTTCTGCTCTTTTGCACACCAATATCTCTACCTTTACATCTGCATAATTGTAATTATTTGCCTACCTTCTCATGCCTTTTGCACACAATGTATATATAGACTCCCCTTTTTTCTACTGTGTTATTGACTTGTTAATTGTTTACTCCATGTGTAACTCTGTGTTGTCTGTTCACACTGCTATGCCTTATCTTGGCCAGGTCGCAGTTGCAAATGAGAACTTGTTCTCAACTAGCCTACCTGGTTAAATAAAGGTGAAATAAAAAAAATAAAATAAATATCTCTTCCTCTCTGTCTCTCCCTCTCTGTCTCTCCCTCTATCTCTTCCTCTCTGTCGATTTGATCATTTGTGGACTAAATAAATTACTACTAATTGACTGGAATATAAACAGATTTTTTATTTTCGTATTTTGCCTCTCTTCTGTCTCTCCTCTACCTCCATCTCTCAGATTACCATCCAAAGGGACAGTGGTCTAGACTTGACGGCCCACAAACACAACAAGGCGGACCCCAGAACCGACCCCCAGGTAGGGGGCAACCATTGGGCCGGGGGCACAGGTGGGTCATCACGGTAGGTCAGATTAAAGTAGTGACAGTGTGTCTGTGGTGTGTAATACTCTGAAGGGGGCAGAGACACGACTGGTCTGGGTGGTAAGGGGGACCCTACAGTCTAGACATGGGTCACAAGGTAAACTAGTTGTCGAAAGCTGAGATAGATTATTTCCCCAAAGAGGTCCAAAGAGCAGCCAGGGAGATGGGAGAGAAGACTTTCAAAGAAAGGTGTGCGTTTATGTGTGTGTGTGTTTATGTGTGTGTGTGTTTATGTGTGTGTGCGTTTGTGTGTGTGTGTTTATATGTGTGTGTGTTTATGTGTGTGTGTGTTTATGTGTGTGTGAGTTTATGTGTGTGTGCGTTTATGTGTGTGTGTGTTTGTGTGTGTGTGTGTTTATGTGTGTGTGCGTTTGTGTGTGTGTGTTTATGTGTGTGTGTGTTTATGTGTGTGTGTGTTTATGTGTGTGTGCGTTTGTGTGTGTGTGTTTATGTGTGTGTTCGTTTGTGTGTGTGTGTTTATGTGTGTGTGTGTTTATGTGTGTGTGTGTTTATGTGTGTGTGCGTTTATGTGTGTGTGTGTTTATGTGTGTGTGCGTTTATGTGTGTGTGTGTGTTTATGTGTGTGTGCGTTTATGTGTGTGTGTGAGTGTTTGTTAACCTTTGCCTGTGCCTCTGTGGCTAAAATGGAATGAACAGACTAGGCTGGGGCCTGCATGAATGCTGTGATTGATTCTCCTGGCAAAGGGAGTGTGTGTGTGTGTGTGTGTGTGTGTGTGTGTGTGTGTGTGTGTGTGTGTGTGTGTGTGTGTGTGTGTGTGTGTGTGTGTGTGTGTGTGTGTGTGTGTGTGTGTGTGTGTGTGTGTGTGTGTGTGTGTGCATGTGTGTGCCTCTCTCTGTGTGTGTGTGTGTGAGTGTGTGTGAGTATGCACACGCTCAGGGTGTGGGGTTGAGAGGGCACCCTTTTCAACAGCAATGACAGCTCTCTCTGTTCTCTCCCTCTCTATTTCCAGTCTCTCTTTTCATCTCTCTTCCTATACAATATAGAACATATAGTCTAGTAGTATAGCCTATTAACACTGAGTATCACAGGTGGCTGGTGGCACATTAGTTGGGGAGGACCGACTCATAATAATGACTGGAAGGGATTACATGGAATGGCATGGAACACATCAAACCCATGGTTACCATGGAATGGAATGGGACACATCAAACCCATGGTTACCATGGAATGGCATGGAACACATCAAACCCATGGTTACCATGGAATGGCATGGGACACATCAAACCCATGGTTACCATGAAATGGAATGGGACACATCAAACCCATGGTTACCATGGAATGGCATGGAACACATCAAACCCATGGTTACCATGGAATGGCATGGGACACATCAAACCCATGGTTACCATGGAATGGCATGGGACACATCAAACCCATGTTACCATGTGGTTAAAACCATTCCATTTACTCCAGTCCAGACATTATTATGAGCCTTCCTCCCCTCAGCAGCCTCCTGCGCTGATTATACGACCATTAGGAACACCTGCTCTTTCCATGTCACAGACTGACCAAGTGAATCCAGATGAAAGAAATTACCCCTTATTGATGTCACTTGTTAAATCCACTTCAATCAGTGTAGATGAAGGGGAGGAGACATTTTAAAGAAGGATGTTTAAGCCTTGAGACAAGTGAGACATGGATTGTGTATGTGTGTCATTCAGATGGTGAATGGGCAAGACCAAGGATTTAAATCCTCCACAGCTCAGTGTTTATAGGTTATACTACTAGACCATATGTTCAATACTATATAGGAAGAAATCGGAGAAGGCAGTTAGATTAACAAGAATTTGAGCTTTTCAATTATATAAAATACTTGTATGTTCATGAATGTTTAATATTACGATTATTTATTTGAATTGCCCTCCAATTTCACCGGCTTGTGTCCCGCTAGAGGAACGTCTATACAATTGAATGGGGTATGGTAGTAGGTACCAGGCGCACCGGTTTGACAGTGTCAAGGACTGGAAAGCTGCTGGGTTCTTCACGCTACACAGTTTCCGTGTGTATGAAGAATAGTTCACCATCCAAAGGACATCCAGACAGCTTGAAAGAACTGTGAGAAGCATTGGAGTCAACATGGGTCAGCATTTCTGTGGAACACTTTCAAACACCTTGTAGAGTCCATGCCATGGCAAAATGTAGGTCCTCTCGGCGTAGGACCTCTATGTGTAGGTCCCGTGGGGGGGGGGGGGGGGGGGGGGAGGGTCCCGCAGGTCTGGGAGAGTGTCTCGCAGGTCTGGGCGGGGTGTCTATTGATCACGTTAATTTAACCAGGTAGGCCAGTTGAGAAAAAGTTCTCATTTACAACTGCGACATGGCCAAGATAAAGCATAGCAGTGCGACGCAAACAACACAGAGTTACACATGGAATAAACAAACGTACAGTCAATAACACAATAGAAAAAGTCTACATACAGTGTGTGCAAATGTAGAAAGATTAGGGAGGTAAGGCAATAAATAGGCCACAGTGGCAAAATAATTACAATATAGCATACACTGGAGTGATAGATGTGCAGAAGATGAATGTGCAAGTAGAGATACTGGGGTGCAAAGGAGAAATGAGGATGAGGTAGTTGAGTGGGCTATTTACAGATGGGCTGTGTACAGGTGCAATGATCGGTAAGCTGCTCTGACAACTGATGCTTAAAGATAGTGAGGGAGATATAAGACTCCAGCTTCAGTGATTTTTGCAATTCGTTCCAGTCATTGGCAGCAGAGAACTGGAAGGAAAGGCGGCCAAAGAGGAGTTGGCTTTGGGGATGACCAGTGAAATTTACCTTCTGGAGTGCATGCTGAGGGTGGGAGTTGCTATGGTGACCAGTGAGCTGAGATAAGGCGGGGCTTTACCTAGCGAAGACTTATAGATGACCTGGAGCCAGTGGGTTTGGTGACGAATATGAAGCGAGGGCTAGCCAACGAGGCATACAGGTCGCAGTGGTGGGTAGCATATGGGGCTTTGGTGACAAAACGCATGGCACTGTGATCGACTACATCCAATTTGCTGAGTAGAGTGTTGCAGGCTATTTTGTAAATGACATTGCCAAAGTCAAGGATCGGTAAGATAGTCAGTTTTACGGGGGTATGTTTGGCAGCATGAGTGAAGGATGCTTTGTTGCGAAATAGGAAGCTGATTCTAGATTTCATTTTGGAATGGAGATGCAGTTGGAGGCCACGGAAGGAATGTTGTATGGCATTGAAGCTCATCTGGGGGTTTGTTAACACAGTGTCCAAAGAAGGGCCAGAGGTATACAGAATGGTGTCGTCTGCGTAGAGGTGGATCATAGGATCACCAGCAGTAAGAGCGACATCATTGATGTATACCGAGAAAATAGTCAGACCTAGAATTGAACCCTGTGGCACCCCCATAGAGACTGCTAGAGGTCCGGACAACAGGCCTTCCGATTTGACACACTGAACTCTGTCTGAGAAGTAGTTGGTGAACCAGGTGAGGCAGTCATTTGGCTGCCTAGGCTGTTGAGTCTGCCGATAAGAATGCGGTGATTGACAGAGTCGAAAGCCTGGGCCAGGTCGATGAAGCTGGCTGCACAGTATTGTCTTTTAACGATGGCGGTTATGATATCGTTTAGGGCCTTGAGCGTGGCTGTGGTGCACCCATGACCAGTTCGGAAACCAGATTGCGTAGCGGAAAAGATACTGTGGGATTCAAAATGGTCGGTAATTTGTTTGTTAACTTGGCTTTCGAATACTTTAGAAAGGCAGGGTAGGCTAGATATAGGTCTGTAAAAGTTGGGGTATAGATTGTCTTTATCAGTGGTGACAGTGTTTCCTAGCCTCAGTGCAGTGGGCAGCTGGGAGGAGGTGCTCTTATTCTCCATGGACGTTACAGTGTCCCAGAAGTTTTTGGAGTTTGTGCTACAGGATGCACATTTCTGTTTGAAAAAGATAGCCATTGCCTTCCTAACTGCCTGTGTATATTGGCTCCTAACTTTCCTATCAGGGTGGCTGACATGGGGGGGTGCTCAGGGGGGGTGAGATCCCCTGCGCTTGGGGTTCTTCACTTGTCTGTTCTGATATGATGTCGACCCTATGGTCAGGGTCTGCGGTGGACTGTTCTGCTGTGGTGTCAATACTTTTGTCGGGAGCTGAGGTGGGATGTTCTGCTGGTTTCTCTGCGGGGGTGGCCACCTCTCCAGTGGGTTGTTCTCTGTCACACGCCACCCCCCTCACCTTCTCCTCCAGCAGTCTGACACTCTCCTCAAGTGCTCTGTTCTTCTCCTGTTCTTGCTTTTTATATTGTTGAAGTTGTCTCACCACAGTCCAGAGTGCAGATATGTCTCTCTCCACCTCCAGCTCTCCGGGACTGTTTAAGGGGGTGTTGTTGTGCTGGACTGTTGTCTGAATCTGTGCTGACTGGAGTGTAATCACCTGCTGTTCCAGCTCCACCTGCCTTTCCTCCAGCTGGGTAAATGTATCCTTTGTTTCAATGAGGGGGAAGTACACTGTGCTGAGAGGTTGACTTTCCGCTTGGGGTTGCTTGCCTGTGGGGTTATATAAAGAAGAGGTCTGGTCTGACCAGCTCGGGGTGGGGGTAACTTTCTCAAGGTAGAGCATCTCCTGCTTGGATAATTCTTTGATTAGGTGAAAGTCCAGCTGAAACGGTTTGGGGTTGCCCTGTACCAATACTGTTCCAGACTTAGATTTATATTAACTGACTCAGAGTCCTCTTTGTTTAGTATCCTGAGTTTCCACCCCAAGTTAACACCCCCTGTCTTAACAGAGGGTTAATGTACTAATATAGCACTGGGCCATGCTAGGGGATGGTTTGTGTGGAAGATGAGGTTGCTGATGTTCCCATTTTTATAAGTCAGCAAGAAGTGTCTCTTGATTTTCTATAAGAAGCTTAATTTTGTGATATTTTCTTCCTTTATCATTCTTTACATACACTCTCTCATATCCCTCTCCCCCACTCTCTCTCTCTCTCTCTCTCTCTCTCTCTTGCTCTCTCTCTCTCTCTCTCTCTTGCTTTCTCTCTCTCTTGCTCTCTCTCTCGCTCCTCTCTCCTTCCCTCCCCCTTTCTCTCCCTTGCCCCTTTGATCTTCCATTCCTCCTCCATCTCTCTCTGTCTCCTATCCCTCTCCCCCCTATATCTCCATCACTGTCTCTCTCCTTCTCCCTCTCTCTCTCTCATCCCTTTCCATCTCCATCACTCTCTCTCTCTCTCTCTCTCTCTCATCCCCCCCTCTCCCTCTCTCTCTCTCTCTCTCTCTCTCTCTCACTCTCTCTCTCTCTCTCTCTCTCTCTCTCTCTCCTATCCCTTTCCCCCCTATAACTCCATCACTTTCTCTCTCCTTCTCCCTCTCTCTCTCCTATCCCTTTCCCCCCTATATCTCCATCACTTTCTCTCTCTCTCTCTCCTATCCCTCTCCCCCCTATATCTCCATCACTTTCTCTCTCCTTCTCCCTCTTTCTCTCCTATCCCTCTCCCCCTCTATCTCTCTCTCCTATCCCCGACCCCTCTCTCTCCTGCTCTCTCTCTCCTTCCCACCCCCCTCTCTCTCTCACTCTCTCTCCCCCTTTCTCTCCCTTACCCCTTTGATCTTCCATTCCTCCTCCATCTCTCTCTCTCCCTCTCTCATTCTCCCTATTGTGTCGGTGTCAGACTAGGCTTAGCGTAAGCCAAGTTGTTGCATGCTGATAGTCACGTTCCAAAAAACTGTCACCATGGAACCACTCCTCAATAGTAGATCATCACTCGTGCCTTCTGTTGTTCTAGTCATTCTGTCTTCTTCTATGCTAAAAGCAGACAGTGAGCGACAGCCATAAGCATGCTGTAACTACTAACCTACCCTAAGGCACTGGAAACAAGAGAGAGAGAGAGAGAGAGAGAGAGAGAGCGCTTTCCCCTCTGCGAAGGTTGACTTAGTTATCTACGTAGGACAGAACCGTTTTTCAGTTCTGTTTTAAATTAAAGGCTGAGCATCAATCAGCTCCTTATCTTTCAGACATCACAATAACATGCTGATACCTGGTACTCATGTGCACGCACTGACAAACACACACACACACACACACACACACACACACACACACACACACACACACTACTGATAGATGTGATGTGATTGTGAATAGTGGGGAGAGTAGACCTGAGCCAACTCTCCGTGCTTACCGTGGAGCGCATGTGACTAGTCAGGCACCGTGTTATGGGATGATGTGCACGGTGTCTCGAGTGAGCATTCACAGGCCGGTGTGCTCTGTGCCAGCTTCCCGCATTTGCCTGGTGGAAGTGGGCATCCAGCCAGACCGGCTTGTGCTCTGAGTTCGAGGCCGCCAGTGCGCCTTCACGGCCCAGTGTATCCGATACTCTCCCCACGCACCAGGCCGCCAGTGTGTCTCTCCAGCACGGTGAGTCCTGTGCCTGCGCCCAGGAAGAAGCCTCCAGTGATGATCCATTGCACGAAGCCTCCAGTGAGGAGCCAGTGCTGTCACGCCCTTGTTTGTGGCACCAATGCCCTGTAAGCTTCACGGTTGTTTTTTTGTTTGTTGTTTTGTTTGCGACATTTTGAAATAAAATGGAAAATGTACACTCACCACGCTGCACTATGGTCTTCTTCCAGCTACGGCTGACAGATTTAAGCTGAATGCTAGGCTAGCAGTGAGGGCAGATTGTAGTTGAAGGTAGCAGTGAGGGCAGATTTAAGCTGAATGCTAGGCTAGCAGTGACGGCAAATTGAAGTTGAATGCTTGCAGTGAGTTTGTATCTTAATGTGCACACCTGTCCCATAAAGCGGGCCTCTCTGTACCCACTGTGCTAGTTTCCAGTGGTAGGGATTTGACTCGTGTGTTTTAAACACTGCTACATGACAGGACAGAGCTAGACTGATGGGAGGGCTGATACACACACAGCCACAATACCACCCCCAGGCACTCCGATTCTGATAACACACATAACACACACACACATAAACCCTCACACACACCATCTTGTCACGCTCTGGTTCTAAACTGTGAACTCAAACACTTCATAGGCAATCCCCCAGAAGGCCCTCAGGGAGAGAGTGGTGGTCTCATACCTGCCTTCCCATATTTACCTGTGTGTGTGTGTCTCCCCGCATGCGTGATTATCAGGGGCTAGCAGTACTCCAGTCAGGAGTCAGTCAGCCCACCTGCACATGAACACACACACACACACACACACACATACCTCCTACTGGCCGTTATAAAGTAATGCTGGCCCCTGTCTTTTGCTCCTCAGGTGTGCTGAGCTCATCTTTTTCACAGTTCTCACATATGCTAACATGATGGTGTCAATACCCATTAGCTTTCATTTAAGATGAATGCTGCTCCGATCTAGGTAGTTTTAACCAATTCGAAAAATGGCAACAGTAGCCCACTCTTATCTAACTCCCCCTTCTCTCTCCACCTTCCCCCCTCTCCCATCCCTCTCACCCCCTCCCTCTCTCTCTACCTCTCTCCTCCCTCCCTCGCTCTATCCCCTCAACCTCTTTCTGTCTTTCTCTCTCTCTCCCCTCCAACGCTCTCTCCCTTTCTCCCCCTCCCTCTATTTATCTCTCCCCTCCCTATCTCTCTACCTCTCTCTCCTAACTCCCTCTCTTTCTTTATTTCTTTCTTTCTTTCTTTCTCTCTCTCTCTCTCTCTCTCTACCTCTCGCTTTGCCTCTCTCTACTCCCTCTCTTTCTTAGTTTCTTTATTTCTTTCTCTTTCTTTCTCTCTTTTCTTTCTCTCTCTCTCCCTCTTGCCTCTCTTCCCTCCCTCTCTCACTACCTTCACTCCTCTCTCTCTACTCTTCCCTCCCTCTCTCTCTACCTCTTTCTCTACCTCTCTCTGTCTATCCCCCTCCCTCTCTCATTACTTTCCCTCCTCTCTCTCTACCTCTCTCCCCATCCCTCTACATCTCTCTCCCCTCCCTCTCTCACTACCTTCCCTTCTCGCTACCTCTCTCCTCCCTCTACGTCTCTCTCCCCTCCCACTCTAACTACCTCTCTCTCTACCTGGCCCCTGTCTTTTTCTCCACAGGTGTGCCCTCTCTCCCTCCTCTCCCTCTCTCCCCTCCCTCCTGCTCTCTCCCTCCCTCTCTTTCCCTTCCCTATCTATCTACCTCTTTCTCCCTTTCTATCTACCTCTCTGGAAACCTCAGAAGACAGTTCCAGTCTACACATTATTCTGGACAGTTTACAGGTAACAACTAAATCTCTGGGAATATCCAATAATACCGTTCCCATGTTGGGAATGCAAGTCCTAAGTGTGTTAGAACATGTGCACACCCTGGGGTAAAATAGTAAAGAATGGGACTGCACTAACGTTTTGGGGTGAATGACCTCTACAAGCCACATAACAATTGCCACCATGTGACATGGGCACTGGCCTCAAGTAACTACATATGTGTGAAAATAAGATGAAGGACTGTTTCTGTTAGGTAGGTGTTAGGTAGTTGTTTCCGGTAGGTAGTTATTTCTGGTAGGTAGTTGTTTCCGGTAGGTAGCTGTTTCTGGTAGGTAGTTGTTTCTGGTAGGTAGTTGTTTCTTGTAGGTAGTTGTTTCCGGTAGGTAGTTGTTTCCGGTAGGTAGTTGTTTATTTTACACACTGTAGTTGTTTCCGGTAGGTAGTTGTTTCTGGTAGGTAGTTGTTTCTTTTACACACTGTAGTTGTTTCCGGTAGGTAGTTGTTTCTGGTAGTTAGATGTTTCTGGTAGGTAGTTGTTTCTGGTAGGTAGTTGTTTCTGGTAGGTAGTTGATTCTGGTAGGTAGATATTTCTGGTAGGTAGTTGTTTCTGGTAGGTAGTTGTTTCTGGTAGGTAGTTGTTTCTGGTGGTAGTTGTTTCTGGTAGGTAGTTGTTTCTGGTAGGTAGATGGTTTTTGGTAGGTAGTTGTTTCCGGTAGGTACTTGTTTCCGGTAGGTACTTGTTTCTTTTTCACACTGTAGTTGTTTCCGGTAGGTAGTTGTTTCCGGTAGGTAGTTGTTTATGGTAGGTAGTTGTTTCTGGTAGGTAGATGTTTCTGGTAGGTAGTTGTTTCCGGTAGGTAGTTGTTTCTTTTACGCACTGTAGTTGTTTCCGGTAGGTAGTTGTTTCCGGTAGGTCGTTTTTTCTGGTAGGTAGTTATTTCTGGTAGGTAGTTTTTTCCTTTACGCACTGTAGTTGTTTCTGGTAGATAGATGTGTCCGGTAGGTAGTTGTGTCCGGTAGGTAGTTGTTTCTGGTAGGTAGATGTTTCTTTTACGCACTGTAGTTGTTTCTGGTAGGTAGATGTTTCTGGTAGGTAGTTGTTTCTGGTAGGTAGTTGTTTCTGGTAGGTAGTTGTTTCTGGTAGGTAGTTGTTTCTGGTAGGTAGATGTTTCTGGTAGGTAGATGTTTCTGGTAGGTAGTTGTTTCTTTTACGCACTGTAGTTGTTTCTGGTAGGTAGATGTTTCTGGTAGGTAGTTGTTTCTGGTAGGTAGATGTTTCTGGTAGGTAGATGTTTCTGGTAGGTAGATGTTTCTGGTAGGTTTTAGGCTGGGTTTCTGTACAGCACTTTGAGATATCAGCAGATGTACGAAGGGCTATATGAATAAATTAGATGTTTCTGGTAGGTAGATGTTTCTTTTACGCATTGTAGGTGTTTCCGGTAGGTAGTTGTTTCCTGTAGGTAGTTGTTTCCGGTAGGTAGTTGTTTCCTGTAGGTAGTTGTTTCCGGTAGGTAGTTGTTTCCTGTAGGTAGTTGTTTCCTGTAGGTAGTTGTTTCCT
>NW_027258727.1:27500-57377 GCF_045791955.1 Oncorhynchus clarkii lewisi | reverse complement strand
TTTATTTAACCAGGTAGGCTAGTTGAGAACAAGTTCTCATTTACAACTGCGACCTGGCCAAGATAAAGCACAGCAGTTCGACACATACAACAACACAGAGTTACACATGGAATAAACAAAACATACAGTCAATAATACAGTAGAACTAAAGAAAACAAAAAGTCTATATACAGTGAGTGCAAATGAGGTAAGTTAAGGAAATAAATAGGCCATGGTGGCGATGTAATTACAATATAGCAACTAAACACTGGAATGGTAGATCGGCAGAAGATGAATGTGCAGGTAGAGATACTGGGGTGCAAAGGAGCAAAATAAATAAATACCAGTATGGGGATGAGGTAGGTAGATAGATGGGCTATTACAGATGGGCTATGTACAGGTGCAGTGATCTGTGAGCTGCTCTGACAGCTGGTGCTTAAAGCTAGTGAGGGAGATGTGAGTCTCCAGCTTCAGAGATTTTTACAATTCGTTCCAGTCATGGACAGCAGAGAACTGGAACGAAAGACGACCAAAGGAGGAATTGGCTTTGGGGGTGACCAGTGAGATATACCTGCTGGAG
Source organism: Oncorhynchus clarkii lewisi (assembly GCF_045791955.1). Classification (NCBI taxonomy): domain Eukaryota; kingdom Metazoa; phylum Chordata; class Actinopteri; order Salmoniformes; family Salmonidae; genus Oncorhynchus; species Oncorhynchus clarkii. The sequence goes on along the minus strand of NW_027258727.1, from coordinate 56,818 downwards.
CGTGTGCTACGAGTGGGTGCTGCTATGGTGACCAGTGAGCTGAGATAAGGCAGGGCTTTACCTAGCAGAGACTTGTAGATAACCTGTAGCCAGTGGGTTTGGCGACGAGTATGAAGCGAGGGCCAACCAACGAGAGCGTACAGGTTGCAATGGTGGGTAGTGTATGGGGCTTTGGTGACAAAACGGATGGCACTGTGATAGACTGCATCCAGTTTGCTGAGTAGAGTGTTGGAGGCTATTTTATAGATGACATCACCGAAGTCGAGGATCGGTAGGATGGTCAGTTTTACGAGGGTATGTTTGGCAGCATGAGTGAAGGATGCTTTGTTGCGATATAGGAAGCCAATTCTAGATTTAATTTTGGATTGGAGATGCATAATGTGAGTCTGGAAGGAGAGTTTACAGTCTAACCAGGTACAGTGCCTTGCGAAAGTATTCGGCCCCCTTGAACTTTGCGACCTTTTGCCACATTTCAGGCTTCAAACATAAAGATATAAAACTGTATTTTTTGAAGAATCAACAACAAGTGGGACACAATCATGACATTTATTGGATATTTCAAACTTTTTTAACAAATCAAAAACTGAAAAATTGGGCGTGCAAAATTATTCAGCCCCCTTAAGTTAATACTTTGTAGCGCCACCTTTTGCTGCGATTACAGCTGTAAGTCGCTTGGGGTATGTCTCTATCAGTTTTGCACATTGAGAGACTGAAATTTTTTCCCATTCCTCCTTGCAATACAGCTCGAGCTCAGTGAGGTTGGATGGAGAGCATTTGTGAACAGCAGTTTCCAGTTCTTTCCACAGATTCTCGATTGGATTCAGGTCTGGACTTTGACTTGGCCATTCTAACACCTGGATATGTTTATTTTTGAACCATTCCATTGTAGATTTTGCTTTATGTTTTGGATCATTGTCTTGTTGGAACACAAATCTCCGTCCCAGTCTCAGGTCTTTTGCAGACTCCATCAGGTTTTCTTCCAGAATGGTCCTGTATTTGGCTCCATCCATCTTCCCATCAATTTTAACCATCTTCCCTGTCCCTGCTGAAGAAAAGCTCTTTAGTAGCTACTTCTCCTCTGTTCCTCTGGTGATGTGGAGGTTAATCCAGGTCCTGCAGTGCCTAGCTTCACTCCCACCCCCCAGGTGCTCTCATTTGTTGACTTCTGTAAACGTAAAAGCCTTGGTTTCATGCATGTTAACATTAGAAGCCTACTCCCTAAGTTTGTTTTACTCACTGCTTTAGCACACTCTGCCAACCCAGATGTCTTAGCCGTGTCTGAATCATGGCTTAAGAAAACCACCAAAAACCCTGAAATCTCCTTTGCTAACTATAACGTTTTCCGCCAAGATAGAACTGCCAAAGGGGGCGGTGTTGCAATCTACTGCAAAGATAGATAGTAATACAGAACTCTGCAGGCTAAGTCTGTACCCAAACAATTTGAGCTTCTACTTCTAAAAATGCACCTTTCCAGAAATAAGTCTCTCACTGTTGCCGCTTGTTATAGACCTCCCTCTGCCCCCAGCTGTGCCCTATGTGAATTGATTGCCCCCCATCTATCTTCTGAGCTCGTGCTACTAGGTGACCTAAACTGGGACATGCTTAACACCCCGGCAATCCTACAAATTAAGCTTGATGCCCTCCATCTCACACAAATTATCAATGAACCTACCAGGGGCATCCCCAAATCAGTAAACACGGGCACCCTCATAGATGTCATCCTAACTAATTCGCCCTCCAAATACACCTCTGCTGTTTTCAAACAAGATCTCAGCGATCCTCATTGCCTGCATCCGTAATGGGTCTGCGACCAAACGACCACCCCTCATCACTGTCAAACGCTCCCTGAAACACTTCTGCGACCAGGCCTTTCTAATCGACCTGGCCGGGGTATCCTGGAATGACATTGACCTCATCCCGTCAGTAGATCATGCCTGGCTATTCTTTAAAAGTGCCTTCTTCACCATCTGAAATAAGCATGCCCCTCTTAAAAAAATGTAGAACTAGGAATAGATATAGTCCTTGGTTCACGCCAGACCTGTCTGCCCTTGACCAGCACAAAAACATCCTGTGGCGTTCTCCATTAGCATCGAATAGCCCCCGTGATATGCAACTTTTCAGGGAAGTTAGGAACAAATATACACAGGCAGTTAGAAAAGCTAAGGCAAGCTTTTTCAAACAGAAATTTGCATCCTGTAGTACTAACTCAAAAAAGTTCTGGGACACTGTAAAGTCGATGGAGAATAAGAGCACCTCCTCCCAGCTGTCCACTGCTCTGAGGCTAGGAAACACTGTCACCACCGATAAATCCACTATAATTGAGAATTTCAGTAAGCATTTCTCTACGGCTGACCATGCTTTCCATCTGGCTACCCCTACCCCGGTCACTGCCCGGCACCCTCCACAGCACCCCGCCAAAGCCCCCACCATGTCTCCTTTACCCAAATCCAGATAGCTGATGTTTTGAAGGAGCTGCAAAATCTGGACCCCTACAAATCAGCCGGGCTAGACAATCTGGACACTCTCTTTCTAAAACTATCTGCCAAAATTGTTGCAATCCCTATTACTAGCCTGTTCAACCTCTCTTTCGTATCGTCTGAGATTCCCAAAGATTGGAAAGCTGCCGCCGTCATCCCCCTCTTCAAAGGGGGGGACACTCTAGAACCAAACTGCTACAGACCTATATCTATCCTACCCTGTCTTTCTAAGGTCTTCGAAAGCCAAGTCAACAAACAGATTACTGACCATTTCGAATCCCACCATACCTTCTCTGCTATGCAATCTGGTTTCAGAGCTGGTCATGGGTGCACCTCAGCCACGCTCAAGGTTCTAAACGACATCATAACTGCCATCGATAAGAGACATTACTGTGCAGCCATATTCATCGACCTGGCCAAGGCTTTCGACTGTCAATCACAACATTCTTATTGGCAGACTCGACAGCCTTGCTTTCTCAAATGATTGCCTCGCCTGGTTTACCAACTACTTCTCTGATAGAGTTCAGTGTGTCAAATCGGAGGGTCTGTTGTCCGGACCTCTGACAGTCTCTATGGGTGGGCCACAGGGTTCAATTCTCGGGCCGACTCTCTTTTCTGTATACATCAATAATGTTGCTCTTGCTGCTGGTGATTCTCTGATCCACCTCTACGCAGACGACACCATTCTGTATACTTCTGGCCCCTCCTTGGGCACTGTGTTAACTAACCTCCAGACGAGCTTCAATGCCATACAACTCTCCTTCCGTGGCCTCCAACTGCTCTTAAACGCAAGTAAAACTAAATGCATGCTATTCAATCGATCACTGCACGCACCTGCTCCCCCGTCCAGCATCACTACTCTGGACGGCTCTGACTTAGAATACGTAGACAACTACAAATACAGTGCCTTGCGAAAGTATTCGGCCCCCTTGAACTTTGCGACCTTTTGCCACATTTCAGGCTTCAAACATAAAGATATAAAACTGTATTTTTTTGTGAAGAATCAACAACAAGTGGGACACAATCATGAAGTGGAACGACATTTATTGGATATTTCAAACTTTTTTAACAAATCAAAAACTGAAAAATTGGGTGGATACAGGCAGGCTGAGGAGAGATGTTTAACTATCCACCCAGAGGATATAGGCAGGCTGAGAGGAGAGATGTTTAACTATCCACCCAGAGGATACAGGCAGGCTAGGAGGAGAGATGTTTAACTCTCCACCCAGAGGATACAGGCAGGCTAGGAGGAGAGATGTTTAACTATCCACCCAGAGGATACAGGCAGGCTAAGAGGAGAGATGTTTAACTATCCACCCAGAGGATACAGGCAGGCTGAGAGGAGATGTTTAACTATCCACCCAGAGGATACAGGCAGGCTGAGAGGAGAGATGTTTAACTATCCACCCAGAGGATACAGGCAGGCTAAGAGGAGAGATGTTTAACTATCCACCAAGAGGATACAGGCAGGCTAAGAGGAGAGATGTTTAACTATCCACCCAGAGGATACAGGCAGGCTAAGAGGAGAGATGTTTAACTATCCACCCAGAGGATACAGGCAGGCTGAGAGGAGAGATGTTTAACTATCCACCCAGAGGATATAGGCAGGCTGAGAGGAGATGTTTAACTATCCACCCAGAGGATACAGGCAGGCTGAGGAGAGATGTTTAACTATCCACCCAGAGGATACAGGCAGGCTGAGGAGAGATGTTTAACTATCCACCCAGAGGATATAGGCAGTCTGAGGAGAGATGTTTAACTATCCACCCAGAGGATACAGGCAGGCTGAGAGGAGAGATGTTTAACTATCCACCCAGATGATACAGGCAGGCTGAGAGGAGAGATGTTTAACTATCCACCCAGAGGATACAGGCAGGCTGAGAGGAGAGATGTTTAACTATCCACCCAGAGGATACAGGCAGGCTGAGAGGAGAGATGTTTAACTATCCACCCAGATGATACAGGCAGGCTAAGAGGAGATCAATGATGATGGTGATGACCCACTAAACTCCTGACCCCATGACGGTCTGGGGGGGGGAGTATTTGTTCCAAATTCTGCTTTGCCCCTCCCCCCGATAGCCACCTGTATCATCAGATGAACAACCAAGCCTGTATCATCAGAGGACCAACCAAGCCTGTATCATCAGAGGACCAACCAAGCCTGTATCATCAGAGGGTCAACCAAGCCTGTATCATCAGAGGGCCAACCAAGCCTGTATCATCAGAGGGCCAACCAAGCCTGTATCATTAGAGGGCCAACCAAGCCTGTATCATCAGTGGGCCAAAAAAGCCTGCATCATCAGAGGACAAACAAATGTGTGAGAAGTGACAGCAGAGAACGTGCTGGCTGGCTTGTTAAACAGGGCCATTGGGTCTAGTGGGGCCTGAGGTCTGGGGGGGCATGGGGTCTAGGGGGGGAGGGGATGGTATGGGGGCATGGGGTCTGGGGGGGGGGAGGGAAAGAATGAGGGGGCATGGGGTCTGGGGGGGAGGAGATGGGATGGGGGGACATGGGAGGGGGGTGTCCCTCTACAGTTCACTGGTGCAGGGGTATGCTGCTCTGATCGCTCCCCGAAGCTGGTTCGACTGGGGGTTCATCTGGAGGTGAGGCGTTTTGCTCAGTGGAACCCTGAACCAATGCCTGGAACGGTTGTACAGTGCCTGGCTGATCAGTGCCGGTTTAGAGAGCAGAGTTGTGGTGTTCCCCCAGGGGAAAGGTCAGAGCCAACGGTCAGAGCCAACACTTTAATCGTACCTTACATGACCTTTGGCAGACCTTTACCCTCAGGTCTTCTTTTGTCGTTCAAATTAATGACATCTTTCTGTCTCCAATTAGGAATCATTTTAATGCCTTGAAGACTAATAGGATCACTGTCCTGGACTGGAGTTACCCCAAAACACCTCTCCTCTCCTAACCCCAAAACACCTCTCCTCTCCTCTCCTAACCCCAAAACACCTCTCCTCTCTTAACCCCAAAACATCTCTCCTCTCCTCTCCTAACCCCAAAACACCTCTCCTCTCCTCTCCTCTCCTAACCCCAAAACACCTCTCCTCTCCTCTCCTAACCCCAAAACACCTCTCCTCTCCTAACCCCAAAACACCTCTCCTCTCCTATCCTAGCCCCAAAACACCTCTCCTCTCCTAACCCCAAAACACCTCTCATCTCCTAACCCCAAAACACCTCTCCTCTCCTAACCCCAAAACACCTCTACTCTCCTAACCCCAAAACACCTCTCCTCTCCTAACCCCAAAACACCTCTCCTCTCCTAACCCCAAAACACCTCTCCTCTCCTAACCCCAAAACACCTCTACTCTCCTAACCCCAAAACACCTCTCCTCGCCTCTCCTAACCCCGAAACACCACTCCTCTCCTCTCCTAACCACAAAACACATCTCCTCTCCTCTTCTCTCCTAACCTCAAAACACTCTCCTCTCCTAACCCTCAAACACCTCTCCTCTCCTAACCCCAAAACACCTCTCCTCTCCTAACCCCAAAACACCTCTCACTCCTCTCCTAACCCCAAAACACCTCTCCTCTCCTTTCCTCTCCTCTCTTAACCCCAAAACATCTCTCCTCTCCTCTCTTAACCCCAAAACATCTCTCCTATCCTCTCCTAAACCCAAAACACCACTCCTCTCCTCTCTTAACCCCAAAACATCTCTCCTCTCCTCCCCTAACCACAAAACACCTCTCCTCTCCTAACCCCAAAACACCTCTCCTCTCCTAACCCCAAAACACCTCTCACTCCTCTCCTAACCCCAAAACATCTCTCCTCTCCTCTCCTCTCCTAACCCCAAAACACCTTTACTCTCCTAACCCCAAAACACCTCTCCTCTCCTAACCCCTAAACATCTCTCCTCACCTAACCCCAAAACACCTCTCCTCTCGTAACCTCAAAACACCTCTCCTCTCCTCTCCTAACCCCAAAATACTTACACCTCTCCTTACCCCAAAACACCTCTCCTCTCCTCTCCTAACCCCAAAACACCTCTCCTCTCCTAACCCCAAAACACCACCACCTCTCCTCTCCTAACCCCAAAAAACTTCCACCTCTCCTCTCCTAACCCCAAAACACCTCTCCTCTCCTAACCGCAAAACACCACCACCTCTCCTCTACTAATCCCAAAATACCTCCACCTCTCCTCTCCTAACCCCAAAACACCACAACCTCTCCTCTCCTAACCCCAAAACACCACCACCTCTCCTCTCCTAACCCCAAAAAACTTGCACCTCTCCTCTCCTAACCCCAAAACACCTCTCCTCTCCTAACCCCAAAACACCACCACCTCTCCTCTACTAACCCCAAAATACCTCCACCTCTCCTCTCCTAACCCCAAAACACCTCTCCACTCCTAACCCCAAAACAACTCTCCTAACCCCAAAACACCTCTCCTCTCCTAACCCCAAAACACCACCACCTCTCCTCTCCTAACCCCAAAACACCTCTCCTCTCCTAACCCCAAAACACCACCATCTCTCCTCTCCTCTCCTCTCCTAACCTCAAAACACCACCACCTTTCCTGGTACGGGACATTGTGGAGGTAGCCCATGTCCGGCCTTCCTGTAGCTCTTTTGGTAGAGCATGGCGCTTGCAAACGCCAGGGTTTTGGGTTCGATTCCCACGGTGGACCAGAACGAAACTGTATTTACGCACTACTGGATCAGAGAGTCTGTTAAATGACTCACTACTGTCGTGGCTCTGGATCAGAGAGTCTGTTAAATGACTCACTACTGTAGTGGCTCTGGATCAGAGAGTCTGTTAAATGACTCACTACTGTAGTGGCTCTGGATCAGAGAGTCTGTTAAATGACTCACTACTGTAGTGGCTCAGGATCAGAGAGTCTGTTAAATGACTCACTACTGTAGTGGCTCTGGATCAGAGAGTCTGTTAAATGACTCACTACCGTAGTGGCTCTGGATCAGAGAGTCTGTTAAATGACTCACTACTGTAGTGGCTCTGGATCAGAGAGTCTGTTAAATGACTCACTACTGTTGTGGCTCTGGATCAGAGAGTCTGTTAAATGACTCACTACTGTAGTGGCTCTGGATCAGAGAGTCTGTTAAATGACTCACTACTGTAGTGGCTCTGGATCAGAGAGTCTGTTAAATGACTCACTACTGTAGTGGCTCTGGATCAGAGAGTCTGCTGTAATTTTCATCATAGGTACACTTCAACTATGACAGACAAAATTAGAAAGAAAATCCAGAAAATCACATTGTAGGATTTTTAATGAATTTATTTGCAAATTATGGTCAATAACAAAAGTTTATCTCAATACTTTGTTATATACCCTTTGTTGGCAATGACAGAGGTCAAATGTTTTCTGTAAGTCTTCACAAGGTTTTCACACACTGTTGCTGGTATTTTGGCCCATTCCTCCATGTAGATCTCCTCTAGAGCAGTGATGTTTTGGTGCTGTTGCTGGGCAACACAGACTTTCAACTCCCTCCAAAGATGTTCTATGGGGTTGAGATCTGGAGACTGGCTAGGCCACTCCAGGACCTTGAAATGCTTCTTACGAAGCCACTCCTTCGTTGCCCGGGCGGTGTGTTTGGGATCATTGTCATGCTGAAAGACCCAGCCACATTTCATCTTCAATGCCCTTGCTGATGGAAGAAGGTTTTCACTCAAAATCTCACGATACATGGCCCCATTCATTCTTTCCTTTACACGGATCAGTCGTCCTGGTCCCTTTGCAGAAAAACAGCCCCAAAGCATGGTGTTTCCACCCCCATGTTGTGGACAGGTGTCTTTTATACTGATAACAAGTTCAAACAGGTGCCATTAATACAGGTAACGAGTGGAGGACAGAGGAGCCTCTTAAAGAAGAAGTTACAGGTCTGTGAGAGCCAGAAATCTTGCTTGTTTGTAGGTGACCAAATACTTATTTTCCACCATAATTTGCAAATAAATTCATTAAAAATCCTACAATGTGATTTTCTGGATTTTTTTTTCTCATTTTGTCTGTCATAGTTGAAGTGTACCTATGGTGAAAATTACAAGCCTCTCTCATATTTTTAAGTGGGAGAACTTGCACAATTGGTGTCTGACTAAATACTTTTTTGCCCCACTGTATAGGGAAAAGGGAGCCATCTGGGATGCACTCTATGTCTCTCCCAGCTTCTCTGTCAGAACAGAGAGGTCAGCCTTTTTCAAACGTCTCGCGTTCCATGTTTTTGATCTATTCCAGAACTTTCACACCAACTTGTCAACTAATAATCAAGCCCTTGACGACTTGAATCGGCTGAGCTAGTTCAGGGCGACAACAAAATTGTGAACAAAATCGTCTGGGGATACCGAAGGTTTTAAAAAATAATGTTTTAGGTAGCCTATGTGTTGCCTCAGCGGAAGGCCGTAGTTTAGGACCCAGCAGCCTATCGGCTGGCTGGTGGTCTTTCCTGTGAAGACAAGGACCTCTGGTTGCCCCCGGTTCCATTTCCAGTCTGGCTTTGCCAACAGAAAGGGACACATTTTCTTGACAGTTTCAACAACTTCCCATCCTCCCCCCTCTTGACCCTGTGTTTCTATCTCTGTCTCTCTCTCTCTCCCTCTTTCTCGCTCTCTCTCTCTCTCTCTCTCTCTCTCTCTCTCTCTCGCTCTCTCTCTCCCTCTCTCTCTCTCCCTCTCTCTCGCTCTCTCTCTCTCCCTCTCTCTCTCTCTCCCTCTCTCTCGCTCTCTCTCTCTCTCCCTCTCTCTCTCTCCCTCTCTCTCTCTCTCCCCTCTCTCTCGCTCTCTCTCTCTCTCTCTCTCTCTCTCTCTCTCTCTCCCTCTCTCTCTCTCCCTCTCTCTCTCTCTCTCTCTCTCTCTCTCTCGCTCTCTCTTTCTCTCTCTCTCTTTCTCTCTCTCTTTTCACTGTGAGATGGTAGCCTACAGGACAGGGTCTCTGTTCTCTCTTCTTTCCAGGCTGGGGAGTCCCTATTCCCGCACTGCCAACAGCCCCCGTCCTCTACCCTAACCAGGGGAAAAGGTCGGTCCCAGAGACGTAGCTGTTAATTCAATCAGCAGAGTGCCATGCTCAATTAGGCAGCCATAAGGGCCCAGGCTGGAGGCTGCAGGGTGCAGGCAGGGTGCAGGCAGGGTGCGGGGGCCCTGTGGAGGGCAGAGAGCCCAGCCCCCAGAGCCTGTAATTGTGGATGACAGTGGGTAAACAATGGGGTGAATAGGAAGCGCAGGTGTGGGATGCTCTGTCCTGTCCTGTTCTGCTCTGTCCTGTCCTGTCCTGTTCTGTCCTGTTCTGTTCTGCTCTGTCCTGTCCTGTTCTGCTCTGTCCTGTTCTGTCCTGTCCTGTTCTGCTTTGTCCTGTCCTGTCCTGTCCTGCTCTGTCCTGTCCTGTTCTGCTCTGTCCTGTTCTGCTCTGCTCTGTCCTGCTCTGTCCTGTCCTGTCCTGTTCTGCTCTGTCCTGTCCTGTTCTGCTCTGTCCTGTCCTGCTCTGCTCTGCTCTGTCCTGTCCTGCTCTGTCCTGTCCTGTCCTGTTCTGCTCTGTCCTGTCCTGTCCTGTTCTGCTCTGCTCTGCTCTGTCCTGTCCTGCTCTGCTCTGTTCTGTCCTGTCCTGTTCTGCTCTGTTCTGTCCTGTTCTGTTCTGCTCTGTCCTGCCCTGTCCTGTCCTGTCCTGCTCTGTCCTGTCCTGTCCTGTCCTGTTCTGTTCTGTCCTGTTCTGCTCTGTTCTGTTCTGCTCTGCTCTGTTCTGTTCTGTTCTGCTCTGTCCTGTCCTGTTCTGCTCTGTCCTGTTCTGTCCTGTCCTGTTCTGCTTTGTCCTGTCCTGTCCTGTCCTGCTCTGTCCTGTACTGTTCTGCTCTGTCCTGTTCCGCTCTGCTCTGTCCTGCTCTGTCCTGTCCTGTCCTGTTCTGCTCTGTCCTGTCCCGTTCTGCTCTGTCCTGTCCCGTCCTGTCCTGTCCTGCTCTGTCCTGTCCCGTTCTGCTCTGTCCTGTCCTGTCATGTTCTGCTCTGTCCTGTCCTGTTCTGCTCTGTCCTGTCATGTTCTGCTCTGTCCTGTCCTGTCCTGTTCTGCTCTGTCCTGTACCTTTCTGCTCTGTCCTGTCCTGTCCTATTCTGCTCTGTCCTGTCCTGTCCCGTTCTGCTCTGTCCTGTCCTGTCCTGTTCTGCTCTGCCCTGTCCTGTCCTGTTCTGTCCAGTCCTGTTCTGTTCAGTCCTGTCCTGTTCTGCTCTGTCCTGTTCTGCTCTGCTCTGTCCTGTCCTGCTCTGTTCGGTCCTGTTCTGTCCGGTCCTGTCCTGCTATGTCCTGTTCTGCTCTGTCCTGTTCTGCTCTATCCTGTTCTGTCCTGTCCTGTCCTGTCCTGTCCTCTGCCTGTCCTGTCCTGTCCTGTTCTGCTCTGTCCTGTCCTGTTCTGTCCTGTCCTGTCCTGTTCTGCCTGTCCTGTCCTGTCCTGTCCTGTCCTGTTCAGTCCTGTCCTGTTCTGTTCTGTCCTGTTCTGCTCTGCTCTGTTCTGTTCGGTTCTGCTCTGTTCTGTTCTGTCCTGTTCGGTCCTGTCTTGTTCTGTCCTGTTCTGTCTTGTTCTGTTCTGTCCTTTTCTGTCCTGTTTGGTTCTGTCCTGTTCTGTCCTGATCTGCTCTGTTCTGTCCTGTTTGGTCCTGCTCTGCTCTGTTCTGTTTGGTTCTGCTCTGTCCTGTTCTGCTCTGTCCTGTCCTGTCCTGGCCTGTCCTGTTCTGTACTGTTCAGCTCTGTCCTGTCCAGTTCTGTTCTGTCCTGTCTAGCTCTGTCCTGATCTGCTCTGTCCTGTCCTGTCCTGTCCTGCTCTGTTCTGTTCTGTCCTGTTCGGTCCTGTCTTGTTCTGTCCTGTTCTGTCTTGTTCTGTCCTTTTCTGTCCTGTTCGGTTCTGTCCTGTTCTGACCTGTTCTGTTCAATTCTGGCCTGTTCTTTTCTGTCCTGCTCTAGTCTGTCCTGTTCTGTTCGGTTCTGTCCTGTTCGGTTCTGTGCTGCTCCGTTCTGTGCTGCTCTGCATTGTTCGGTTCTGTGCTTCTCTGTTCGGTTCTGTGCTGCTCTGTCCGGTTCTGTCCTGTCCTGTCCTGTTCTGCTCTGTCCTGTTCCGCTCTGTCCTGTCCTGTTCTGCTCTGTCCTGTTCTGTCCTGTCCTGTTCTGCTTTGTCCTGTCCTGTCCTGTCCTGTCCTGTCCTGCTCTGTTCTGTCCTGTCCTGTCCTGCTCTGTCCTGTTCCGCTCTGTCCTGTCCTGCTCTGTCCTGTCCTGTCCTGTTCTGCTCTGTCCTGTCCCGTTCTGCTCTGTCCTGTCCTGCTCTGTCCTTTCCCGTTCTGCTCTGTCCTGTCCTGTCCTGTTCTGCTCTGTCCTGTCATGTTCTGCTCTGTCCTGTCCTGCCCTGTCCTGTCCTGTTCTGCTCTGTCCTGTCATGTTCTGCTCTGTCCTGTCCTGTCCTGTTCTGCTCTGTCCTGTTCCTTTCTGCTCTGTCCTGTCCTGTCCTATTCTGCTCTGCCCTGTCCTGTCCCGTTCTGCTCTGTCCTGTCCTGTCCTGTTCTGCTCTCCCCTGTCCTGTTCTGTCCAGTCCTGTTCTGTTCGGTCCTGTCCTGTCCTGTCCTGCTATGTCCTGTTCTGCTCTGTCCTGTTCTGCTCTGCTCTGTCCTGTCCTGCTCTGTTCGGTCCTGTTCTGTTCTGTCCTGTCCTGCTATGTCCTGTTCTGCTCTGTCCTGTTCTGCTCTGTCCTGTTCTGCTCTATCCTGTTCTGTCCTGTCCTGTCCTGTCCTGTCCTGTTCTGCTCTGTCCTGTCCTGTCCTGTTCTGCTCTGCCCTGTCCTGTTCTGTCCAGTCCTGTTCTGTCCTGTCCTGTCCTGTCCTGTTCTGCTCTGTCCCTGTTCTGCTCTGCTTGTTCCTGTCCTGTTCTCTGCTCTGTCTGTCCTGACCTGCTCTGTCCTGTTCTGTCCTGTCCTGTCCTGTTCTGCTCTGTCCTGTTCTGTTCGGTCCTCTGTCCTGTCCTGCTATGTCCTGTTCTGCTCTGTCCTGTTCTGCTCTGCTCTGCTCTGTCCTGTCCTGCTCTGTTCGGTCATGTTCTGTACTGTCCTGTCCTGCTATGTCCTGTCCTCCTGTCCTGTTCTGCTCTATCCTGTCCTGTTCTGTCCTGTCTGTCTGTCCTGTCTGTTCTGTCCTGTCCTGTCAGTCCTGTTCTGTCTGTCCTGTCCTGTTCAGTCCTGTCCTGGTCTGTTCTGTCTTGTTCTGCTCTGCTCTGTTCTGTTCGGTTCTGCTCTGTTCTGTCCTGTTCGGTCCTGTCTTGTTCTGTCCTGTTCTGTCTTGTTCTGCTCTGTCCTGTTCTGCTCTGCTCTGCTCTGCTCTGTCCTGTCCTGCTCTGTTCGGTCCTGTTCTGTCCTGTCCTGTCCTGCTATGTCCTGTTCTGCTCTGTCCTGTTCTGCTCTGTCCTGTTCTGCTCTATCCTGTCCTGTCCTGTTCTGCTCTATCCTGTCCTGTCCTGATCTGCTCTGTCCTGTCCTGTCCTGTCCTGCTCTGTTCTGTTCTGTCCTGTTCGGTCCTGTCTTGTTCTGTCCTGTTCTGTCTTGTTCTGTTCTGTCCTTTTCTGTCCTGTTCGGTTCTGTCCTGTTCTGACCTGTTCTGTTCAATTCTGGCCTGTTGTTTTCTGTCCTGCTCTAGTCTGTCCTGTTCTGTTCGGTTCTGTCCTGTTCGGTTCTGTGCTGCTCCGTTCTGTGCTGCTCTGCATTGTTCGGTTCTGTGCTTCTCTGTTCGGTTCTGTGCTGCTCTGTCCGGTTCTGTCCTGTCCTGTCCTGTTCTGCTCTGTCCTGTTCCGCTCTGTCCTGTCCTGTTCTGCTCTGTCCTGTTCTGTCCTGTCCTGTTCTGCTTTGTCCTGTCCTGTCCTGTCCTGTCCTGTCCTGCTCTGTTCTGTCCTGTCCTGTCCTGCTCTGTCCTGTTCCGCTCTGTCCTGTCCTGCTCTGTCCTGTCCTGTCCTGTCCTGTTCAGTCCTGTCCTGGTCTGTTCTGTCCTGTTCTCCTGTTCTGCTCTGTCCTGTCCCGTTCTGCTCTGTCCTGTCCTGCTCTGTCCTTTCCCGTTCTGCTCTGTCCTGTCCTGTCCTGTTCTGCTCTGTCCTGTCATGTCCTATTCTGCTCTGTCCTGTCCTGTCCCGTTCTGCTCTGTCCTGTCCTGTCCTGTTCTGCTCTCCCCTGTCCTGTTCTGTCCAGTCCTGTTCTGTTCGGTCCTGTCCTGTCCTGTCCTGCTATGTCCTGTTCTGCTCTGTCCTGTTCTGCTCTGCTCTGTCCTGTCCTGCTCTGTTCGGTCCTGTCCTGCTATGTCCTGTCCTGCTATGTCCTGTTCTGCTCTGTCCTGTTCTGCTCTGTCCTGTTCTGCTCTATCCTGTTCTGTCCTGTCCTGTCCTGTCCTGTTCTGCTCTGTCCTGTCCTGTCCTGTTCTGCTCTGCCCTGTAATGTCCTGTCCTGTCCTGTCCTGTTCTGTTCTGTCCTGTCCTGTCCTGTTCAGTCCTGTCCTGTCCTGTCCTGTTCAGTCCTGTCCTGGTCTGCTCTGTCTTGTTCTGCTCTGCTCTGTTCTGTTCGGTTCTGCTCTGTTCTGTTCTGTCCTGTTCGGTCCTGTCTTGTTCTGTCCTGTTCTGTCTTGTTCTGCTCTGTCCTGTTCTGCTCTGCTCTGCTCTGCTCTGTCCTGTCCTGCTCTGTTCGGTCCTGTTCTGTCCTGTCCTGTCCTGCTCTGTCCTGTTCTGCTCTATCCTGTCCTGTCCTGTTCTGCTCTATCCTGTCCTGTCCTGTTCTGCTCTGTCCTGTCCTGTTCAGTCCTGTCCTGTCCTGTCCTGTTCAGTCCTGTCCTAGTCTGTTCTGTCCTGTTCTGCTCTGCTCTGTTCTGTTCGGTTCTGCTCTGTTCTGTTCTGTCCTGTTCGGTCCTGTCTTGTTCTGTCCTGTTCTGTCTTGTTCTGTTCTGTCCTTTTCTGTCCTGTTCGGTTCTGTCCTGATCTGCTCTGTTCTGTCCTGTTTGGTCCTGCTCTGCTCTGTTCTGTTCGGTTCTGCTCTGTCCTGTTCTGCTCTGTCCTGTCCTGTCCTGACCTTTTCCTGTTCTGTCCTGTTCAGCTCTGTCCTGTCCAGTTCTGTTCTGTCCTGTCTTGCTCTGTCCTGATCTGCTCTGTTCTGTCCTGTCCTGCTCTGTTCTGTTCTGTCCTGTTCGGTCCTGTCTTGTTCTGTCCTGTTCTGTCTTGTTCTGTTCTGTCCTTTTCTGTCCTGTTCGGTTCTGTCCTGTTCTGACCTGTTCTGTTCAGTTCTGGCCTGTTCTTTTCTGTCCTGCTCTAGTCTGTCCTGTTCTGTTCGGTTCTGTCCTGTTCGGTTCTGTGCTGCTCCGTTCTGTGCTGCTCTGCTCTGTTCGGTTCTGTGCTTCTCTGTTCGGTTCTGTGCTGCTCGGTTCGGTTCTGTCCTGTTCTGTTCTGTTCGGTTCTGTCCTGTTCTGTGCTGCTCTGTTTGGTTCTGTCCCGTTCTGTTCTGTGCTGCTCTGTTCGGTTCTGTCCTGCTCTGTTCTGTGCTGCTCTAATCGGTTCTGTCCCGTTCTGTGCAGCTCTGTTCGGTTCTGTGCTGCTCTGTTCGGTTCTGTGCTGCTCTGTCCGGTTCTGTCGTGTTCGGTTCTGTCCTGTTCTGCTCTGTTTTGTCTTGTTCTGTCCTTTTCTGTCATGTTCTGTTCTGTCCTTTTCTGTCCTGTTCTGTTCTTTCTTGTTCTCTTCTGTCC
The DNA here is from genome assembly GCF_045791955.1 of Oncorhynchus clarkii lewisi. Classification (NCBI taxonomy): domain Eukaryota; kingdom Metazoa; phylum Chordata; class Actinopteri; order Salmoniformes; family Salmonidae; genus Oncorhynchus; species Oncorhynchus clarkii. Next base: position 41,658 of record NW_027258727.1, on the reverse strand, counting down.
TGCTCTGTTTTGTGCTGCTCTGTTCGGTTCTGTCCTGCTCTGACCTGCTCTGTTCGGTTCTGTCCTGTTCTGACCTGTTCTGTTCAGTTCTGTCCTGTTCTGTTCGGTTCTGTCCTGTTCTGTGCTGCTCTGTTCGGTTCTGTGCTGCTCTGTTCTGTGCTGCTCTGTTCGGTTCTGTGCTGCTCTGTCCGGTTCTGTCCTGTTCTGTTCTGTCCTGTCCTGCTCTGTCCTGTTCTGCTCTGTTTTGTCTTGTTCTGTCCAGTTCTGTCATGTTCTGTTCTGTCCTTTTCTGTCCTGTTTGGTTCTCTCTTGTTCTCTTCTGTGCTGCTCTGTTTTGTGCTGCTCTGTTCGGTTCTGTCCTGTTCTGACCTGTTCTGTTCAGTTCTGTGCTGCTCTGTTCGGTTCTGTCCTGTTCTGTTCGGTTCTGTCCTGTTCTGTGCTGCTCTGTTCGGTTCTGTCCTGCACTGTTCTGTGCTGCTCTGTTCGGCTCTGTCCTGCTCTGTTCTGTGCTGCTCTGTTCGGCTCTGTCCTGCTCTGTTCTGTCCTGCTCTGTCCTGTCATGTTCTGCTCTGTCCTGTCCTGTCCTGTTCTGCTCTGTCCTGTTCCTTTCTGCTCTGTCCTGTCCTGTCCTATTCTGCTCTGCCCTGTCCTGTCCCGTTCTGCTCTGTCCTGTTCTGTCCTGTTCTGCTCTGCCCTGTCCTGTCCTGTCCTGTTCTGTTCGGTCCTGTCCTGTCCTGTCTTGCTATGACCTGTTCTGCTCTGTCCTGTTCTGCTCTGCTCTGCTCTATCCTGTCCTGCTCTGTTCGGTCCTGTTCTGTCCTGTTCTGTCCTGCTATGTCCTGTTCTGCTCTGTCCTGTTCTGCTCTGTCCTGTTCTGCTCTATCCTGTTCTGTCCTGTCCTGTCCTGTCCTGTTCTGCTCTGTCCTGTCCTGTCCTGTTCTGCTCTGCCCTGTCCTGTTCTGTCCAGTCCTGTTCTGTTCGGTCCTGTCCTGTCCTGTCCTGCTATGTCCTGTTCTGCTCTGTCCTGTTCTTCTCTGCTCTGCTCTGTCCTGTCCTGCTCTGTTCGGTCCTGTCCTGTCCTGTCCTGCTATGTCCTGTTTTGCTCTGTCCTGTTCTGCTCTGTCCTGTTCTGCTCTATCCTGTTCTGTCCTGTCCTGTCCTGTCCTGTTCTGCTCTATCCTATCCTGTCCTGTCCTGTCCTGTCCTGTCCTGTCCTGTTCAGTCCTGTCCTGTCCTGTCCTGTTCAGTCCTGTCCTGGTCTGTTCTGTCCTGTTCTGCTCTGCTCTGTTCTGTTCGGTTCTGCTCTGTTCTGTTCTGTCCTGTTCGGTCCTGTCTTGTTCTGTCTTGTTCTGCTCTGTCCTGTTCTGCTCTGCTCTGCTCTGTCCTGTCCTGCTCTGTTCGGTCCTGTTCTGTCCTGTCCTGTCCTGTCCTGTTCTGCTCTGCCCTGTCCTGTTCTGTCCAGTCCTGTTCTGTTCGGTCCTGTCCTGTCCTGTCCTGCTATGTCCTGTTCTGCTCTGTCCTGTTCTGCTCTGCTCTGCTCTGTCCTGTCCTGCTCTGTTCGGTCATGTTCTGTACTGTTCTGTCCTGCTATGTCCTGTTCTGCTCTGTCCTGTTCTGCTCTGTCCTGTTCTGCTCTATCCTGTTCTGCTCTATCCTGTCCTGTCCTGTTCTGCTCTATCCTGTCCTGTCCTGTCCTGTCCTGTTCTGCTCTGCTCTGTCCTGTCCTGTCCTGTTCTGCTCTGTCCTGTCCTGTCCTGTTCAGTCCTGTCCTGTCCTGTCCTGTTCAGTCCTGTCTGGTCTGTTCTGTCTTGTTCTGCTCTGTTCTGTTCTGTTCGGTTCTGCTCTGTTCTGTTCTGTCCTGTTCGGTCCTGTCTTGTTCTGTCCTGTTCTGTCTTGTTCTGCTCTGTCCTGTTCTGCTCTGCTCTGCTCTGCTCTGTCCTGTCCTGCTCTGTTCGGTCCTGTTCTGTCCTGTCCTGTCCTGCTATGTCCTGTTCTGCTCTGTCCTGTTCTGCTCTGTCCTGTTCTGCTCTATCCTGTCCTGCTCTATCCTGTCCTGTCCTGTTCTGCTCTGTCCTGTCCTGTTCAGTCCTGTCCTGTCCTGTCTTGTTCTGCTCTTTCCTGTCCTGTTCAGTCCTGTCCTGTCCTGTTCAGTCCTGTCCTGGTCTGTTCTGTCCTGTTCTGCTCTGCTCTGTTCTGTTCGGTTCTGCTCTGTTCTGTTCTGTCCTGTTCGGTCCTGTCTTGTTCTGTCCTGTTCTGTCTTGTTCTGCTCTGTCCTGTTCTGCTCTGCTCTGCTCTGCTCTGTCCTGTCCTGCTCTGTTCGGTCCTGTTCTGTCCTGTCCTGTCCTGTCCTGTTCTGCTCTGCCCTGTCCTGTTCTGTCCAGTCCTGTTCTGTTCGGTCCTGTCCTGTCCTGTCCTGCTATGTCCTGTTCTGCTCTGTCCTGTTCTGCTCTGCTCTGCTCTGTCCTGTCCTGCTCTGTTCGGTCATGTTCTGTACTGTCCTGTCCTGCTATGTCCTGTTCTGCTCTGTCCTGTTCTGCTCTGCTCTGCTCTGTCCTGTCCTGCTCTGTTCGGTCATGTTCTGTACTGTCCTGTCCTGCTATGTCCTGTTCTGCTCTATCCTGTTCTGTCCTGTCCTGTCCTGTCCTGTTCTGCTCTATCCTGTCCTGTCCTGTCCTGTTCTGCTCTGTCCTGTCCTGTTCTGTCCTGTCCTGTCCTGTCCTGTTCTGCTCTGTCCTGTCCTGTCCTGTTCAGTCCTGTCCTGTCCTGTCCTGTTCAGTCCTGTCTGGTCTGTTCTGTCTTGTTCTGCTCTGCTCTGTTCTGTTCGGTTCTGCTCTGTTCTGTTCTGTCCTGTTCGGTCCTGTCTTGTTCTGTCCTGTTCTGTCTTGTTCTGCTCTGTCCTGTTCTGCTCTGCTCTGCTCTGCTCTGTCCTGTCCTGCTCTGTTCGGTCCTGTTCTGTCCTGTCCTGTCCTGCTATGGCCTGTTCTGCTCTGTCCTGTTCTGCTCTGTCCTGTTCTGCTCTATCCTGTCCTGTCCTGTTCTGCTCTATCCTGTCCTGTCCTGTTCTGCTCTGTCCTGTCCTGTTCAGTCCTGTCCTGTCCTGTCCTGTTCAGTCCTGTCCTAGTCTGTTCTGTCCTGTTCTGCTCTGCTCTGTTCTGTTCGGTTCTGCTCTGTTCTGTTCTGTCCTGTTCGGTCCTGTCTTGTTCTGTCCTGTTCTGTCTTGTTCTGTTCTCATCTTTTCTGTCCTGTTCGGTTCTGTCCTGTTCTGTCCTGATCTGCTCTGTTCTGTCCTGTTTGGTCCTGCTCTGCTCTGTTCTGTTCGGTTCTGCTCTGTCCTGTTCTGCTCTGTCCTGTCCTGTTCTGACCTTTTCCTGTTCTGTCCTGTTCAGCTCTGTCCTGTCCAGTTCTGTTCTGTCCTGTCTTGCTCTGTCCTGATCTGCTCTGTTCTGTCCTGTCCTGCTCTGTTCTGTTCTGTCCTGTTCGGTCCTGTCTTGTTCTGTCCTGTTCTGTCTTGTTCTGTTCTGTCCTTTTCTGTCCTGTTCGGTTCTGTCCTGTTCTGTGCTGCTCTGTTCGGCTCTGTCCTGCTCTTATTCTGTGCTGCTCTGTTCGGCTCTGTCCTGCTCTGTTCTGTGCTGCTCTGTTCGGCTCTGTCCTGCTCTGTTCTGTCCTGCTCTGTTCTGTGCTGCTCTGTTCGGCTCTGTGCTGCACTGTTCTGTGCTGCTCTGCTCTGTTCTGTGCTGCTCCGTTCTGTGCTGCTCAGTTCGGTTCTGTCCTGCTCCGTTCTGTGCTGCTCAGTTCGGTTCTGTCCTGCTCCGTTCTGTGCTGCTCTGTTCTGTGCTGCTCCGTTCTGTCCTGCTCCGTTCTGTGCTGCTCAGTTCGGTTCTGTGCTGCTCTGTTCGGTTCTGTGCTGCTCAGTTCGGTTCTGTCCTGCTCCGTTCTGTGCTGCTCAGTTCGGTTCTGTGCTGCTCAGTTCAGTTCTGTGCTGCTCAGTTCGGTTCTGTGCTGTTCTGTTCGGTTCTGTCCTGCTCTGTTCTGTGCTGCTCTGTTCGGCTCTGTGTTGCTCTGTTCTGTGCTGCTCTGTTCTGTGCTGCTCAGTTCGGTTCTGTGCTGCTCTGCCCTTTTAACTACTCTCTTATTTTAACTGCCTTTAACTGTTTCTAAAAAGACGGAGAGTCTTTTTAGAAACATCTATCCATTTTTATTCAACCTTTATTTAACGAGGCAAGTCAGTTAAGAACAAATTCTCATTTACAATGACGGCATTATCTGGCCAAACCCCGACGATGCTGGGCCAATTATGGGTCTCCCTTTGGGACTCCTAATCAAGTCCAGCCTAAATCTCTGTCTTTTTAGAAAACTGTATCTACACTACTGTTCAAAAGTTTTACAACACCTAGTCTTTCAAGGGTTTGTCTTTATTTTTACTATTTTCTACATTGTAGAATAATAGTGAAGACATCAAAACTATGAAATAACACATGGAATCATGTGGTTACCGAAACAATGTTAAACAAATCAAAATATATTTTATATTTGAGATTCTTCAAAGTAGCCACCATTTGACTTGATGACAGCTTTGGACACTCTTGGCATTCTCTCAACCAGCTTCATGAGGTAGTCACCTGGAATGCATTTCAATTAACATGTATGCCTTGTTTAAAAGTTCATTTGTGGGATTTCTTTCCTTCTTATTGCTTTTGAGACAATCACTTGTGTTTTGACAAGGTAGGGGGTTATACAGAAGATAGCCCTATTAAGTAAAATACCAATTCTATATTATGGCAAGAACAGCTCAAATAAGCAAAGAGAAATGACAGTCCATCATTTTATTAAGTCATGAAGGTCAGTCAATAAGGAACATTTCAAGTACTTAGAATGTTTCTTCAAGTGCAGCTGCAAAAACTATCAAGCCCTATGATGAAACTAGCTCTCATGAGGACCGCCACAGGAATGGAAGACCCAGAGTTAACTCTGCTGCAGAGGGTAAGTTCATTAGAGTTACCAGCCTCAGAAATTGCAGCCCAAATAAATGCTTCACAGAGTTCAAGTAACAGACACATCTCAACATCAACTGTTCAGAGGGGACGATGTGAATCAGGCCTTCATGGTCGAATGGGTGCAAAGAAACAACTGCTAAAGGACACCAAGAAGAATAAGAGACTTACTTGGGTCAAGAAACACGAGCAATGGACATTAGACGGGTGGAAATTTGTCCTTTGGTCTGGAGTCCAAATTGGAGATTTTTGGTTTCAACCTCAGTGTCTTTGTGAGTCACGGTGTGGGTGAACGGATGATCTCCACATGTGTATTTTGTAAATCATGGAGGAGGAGGTGTTATGGTGTGGGGGTTATTGTCTGGTGACACTGTCTGGGATTTATTTAGAATTCAAAGCACACTTAACCAGCATGGCTACCACAGCATTCTGCTGCGATACGCCATCCCATCTGGTTTGCGCTTAGTGGGACTATCATTTGTTTTTCAACAGCACAATGACCCAACCCAGGCTGTGTAAGGGCTATTTGACCAAGAAGGACAGTGACGGAGTGCTGCATCAGATGACCTGGCCTCCACAATCACCCGAGCTCAACCCAATTGAGATGGTTTGGGATGAGTTGGACCGCAGAGTGAAGGAAAAGCAGCCAACAAGTGGGCAGCATATGTGGGAACTCCTCCAAGACGGTTGGAAAAGCATTCCAGGTGAAGCTGGTTGAGAGAATGCCAAGAGTGTGCAGAGCTGTCATCAAGGCAAAGGGTGGCTATTTGGAGAATCTAAAAAATAAAAATATTTTGAGTTGTTTCACACTTTTTTGGTTATTACGTGATTCCATATGTGCTATTTCATAGTTTTGATGCCTTCGCTATTATTATACAATGTAGAAAATAGTCAAAATAAAGAAAAACCCTTGATTGAGTAGGTGTTCTAAAACTTTGGACCGGTAGTGTACATCTCTGTCTTTAAAAAACCCTCTATCTATGGTCTATCTATGGTCTCTGTCTTTAAAAAACCCTCTATCTATGGTCTATCTATGGTCTCTGTCTTTAAAAACCTCTATCTATGGTCTATCTATGGTCTCTGTCTTTAAAAACCTCTATCTATGGTCTATCTATGGTCTCTGTCTTTAAAAACCTCTATCTATGGTCTATCTATGGTCTCTGTCTTTAAAAACCTCTATCTATGGTCTATATATGGTCTCTGTCTTTAAAAACCTCTATCTATGGTCTATCTATGGTCACTGTCTTTAAAAACCTCTATCTATGGTCTATCTATGGTCTCTGTCTTTAAAAACCTCTATCTATGGTCTATATATGGTCTCTGTCTTTAAAAACCTCTATCTATGGTCTATCTATGGTCACTGTCTTTAAAAACCTCTATCTATGGTCTATCTATGGTCACTGTCTTTAAAAACCCTCTATCTATGGTCTATCTATGGTCTCTGTCTTTAAAAACCCTCTATCTATGGTCTATCTATGGTCACTGTCTTTAAAAACCTCTATCTATGGTCTATCTATGGTCACTGTCTTTAAAACCCCTCTATCTATGGTATATCTATGGTCTCTGTCTTTAAAAACCTCTATCTTAATCTAAATGCCTCTTTTTCAGGACCCTGTCTTTCAAAGATAATTCATAAAAATCCAAATAATGTCACAGATCTATATTGTAAATCTATATTGTAAAGGGTTTAAACACTGTTTCCCATGCTTGTTCAATGAACCATAAACAATTCATGAACATGCACCTGTGGAACGGTCATTAAGACACTAACAGCTTACAGAAGGTAGGCAATTAAGGTCCCAGTTATGAAAACTTAGGACACTAAAGAGGCCTTTCTACTGACTCTGAAAAACACCAAAAGAAAGATGCCCAGGGTCCCTGCTCATCTGTGTGAACATGCCTTAGGCATGCTGCAAGGAGGCATGAGGACTGCAGATGTGGCCTGGGCAATAAATTGCAATGTCTGTACTGTGAGATGCCTAAGACAGCGCTACAGGGGGACAGGACGGACAGCTGATTGTCCTCGCAGTGGCAGACCACGTGTAACAAAACCTGCACAGGATCGGTACATCCGAACATCACACCTGCCGGACAGGTACAGGATGGCAATAACAACTGCCCGAGTTACACCAGGAACGCACAATCCCTCCGTCAGTGCTCATAGGTTGAGAGAGGCTGGGCTGAGGGCTTGTAGGCCTGTTGTACGGCAGGTCCTCACCAGACATCATAGGCAACAATGTCACCTATGGGCACGTTTATCGTCGAAGGAATGAGCGTTACACCGAGGCCTGTACTCTGGAGCGGGATCGATTTGGAGGTGGAGGGTCCATCATGGTCTGGGGCGGTGTGTCACAGCATCATCGGACTGAGCTTGTTGTCATTGCAGGCAATCTCAACGCTGTGCGTTACAGGGAAGACATTCTCCTACCTCATGTGGTACCCTTCCTGCAGGCTCATCCTGACATGACTCTCCAGCATGACAATGCCTTCAGCCATACTGCTCGTTCTGTGTGTGATTTCCTGCAAGACAGGAATGTCAGTGTTCTGCCATGGCCACCGAAGAACCCAGATCTCAATCCCATTGAGCACGTCTGGGACCTGTTGGATCGGAGGGTGAGGGCTAGGGCCATTCCCCTCAGAAATGTCCAGGAATTTGCATGTGCCTTCGTGGAAGAGTGGGGTAACATCTCACAGCAAGAACTGGCAAATTTGGTGCAGTCCATGAGGAGGAGATGCACTGCAGTACTTAATGCAGCTGGTGGCCACACCAGATACTGACTGTTACTTTTGATTTTGACCCCACCCTTTGACCCCACCCATATTCAATTTCTGTTAGTCACATGTCTGTGGAACTTGTTCAGTTTATGTCTCAGTTGTTGAATCTTGTTATGTTCGTACAAATATTTACACATGTTAAGTTTGCAGTTGACAGTGAGAGGACATTTATTTTTTTTGCTGAGTTTATATCTCTGTCTTTTTAGAAAACTATATCTCTGTCTTTTTAGAAAACTCTCTCTCTCTCTCTCTCTATATATATATATATACTTTTTTTTTTAGGAAACTCACTCTATATATATATTTTTTTTTTTAGGAAACTCACTCTCTCTCTCTCTCTCTATATATATATATATATATATTTTTAGGAAACTCACTCTCTATATATATATATATACATATTTTTTTAAGAAACTCTACATCTGTTCTCACACTTTTTGTTGTTGTTGCTGTGTGTTCTCTTGAACAGAACAAAGAAGATGTGATGATCTGGTTATTTGAAGAGATGTATTTGTTTGTGGTGTTTGTGTGTTTATGGATGTTTGTCTCGCTGCAGGGCATGTGTCTTTATTAAGGTGTGTGTGTGTGTGTGTGTGTGTGTGTGTGTGTGTGTGTGTGTGTGTGGGGGGGGGGGGGGTTAGATAAGTCATGCGAGTCCAGGTTGCTGCTGTCCAGAAGGCCAGCCTGAGGTCCACGCTGCTCCCTGGATCCAGGAGCAGCCAGTACATGTATCAAATGAAATCCAGATGAGGAACTTTAAAGGGGGAGGGCTTTCTATCTGACCTCACATATTTGTGTTTGAAGTCCCCTCTGTCTGAATACACCCATTGTCTATTATTGGAGAGCCCCCATTTGTCTTGGACCTCCACAGGACACCATTCAACCATCTGAAGAAGTACTTTTGAAATGTTGTGCTGCCTGAAATATCCTGTTGTGCAGGTACAAGTGCATGTATGTTTGCTACATTTGCCTGAATATGATTTTCCACACATATTTTAGTTGAATTGTAGTTCACAAATCCACCAATATGTTACACACAAATGCAAAAGACATTACAACTTTTTGAACTGGGAATGTTGTTTCCAATGTGGGGGTGAAGGACTGGGAATGTTGTTTCCAATGTGGGGGTGAAGGACTGGGAATGTTGTTTCCAATGTGGGGGTGAAGGACTGGGAATGTTGTTTCCAATGTGGGGGTGAAGGACTGGGATTGTTGTTTCCAATGTGGGGGTGAAGGACTGGGAATGTTGTTTCCAATGTGGGGGTGAAGGACTGGGAATGTTGTTTTCAATGTCTCTTTGTGCTCATATTTGACAATCCATAAATAATAAATATTTTTTCATTAAACTGAAAAGTCACAGCTGCTCATTAGGAGTCTGTTTTTTTCCCAGGACGGACCCCAGGAAGATTAGCTGTTGGAAAGGCAGCATCAGATAACCCAATCAAGATAAAGAACACTACGATTCTGCACCTCATATGTGTTCCCATCAACTCAAAGCTGTTTGTTATGACTCATTAGCAAAGCCACAGCTGGTCATTAATATACAGGTTCTTTTAGACTAAAAAATAGAAGAACACGGTCATTCTGCACGTCATCATATTTGTATTTCTATTCTGTGAACATCTGGTGTGGTTGAATGTTGGTAGTAACTTCCCTGTGGTGTCTGAGGGTGGTGGCCATCCTGTGGTCTCTGAGGGTGGTGGCCATCCTGTGGTGTCTGAGGGTGGTGGCCATCCTGTGGTGTCTGAGGGTGGTGGCCATCCTGTGGTCTCTGAGGGTGGTGGCCATCCTGTGATGTCTGAGGGTGGTGGCCATCCTGTGGTCTCTGAGGGTGGTGGCCATCCTGTGGTCTCTGAGGGTGGTGGCCATCCTGTGGTCTCTGAGGGTGGTGGCCATCCTGTGGTCTCTGAGGGTGGTGGCCATCCTGTGGTCTCTGAGGGTGGTGGCCATCCTGTGGTCTCTGAGGGTGGTGGCCATCCTGTGGTCTCTGAGGGTGGTGGCCATCCTGTGGTGTCTGAGAGTAGTGGCCATCCTGTGGTGTCTGAGGGTGGTGGCCATCCTGTGGTCTCTGAGGGTGGTGGCCATCCTGTGGTCTCTGAGGGTGGTGGCCATCCTGTGGTCTCTGAGGGTGGTGGCCATCCTGTGGTCTCTGAGGGTGGTGGCCATCCTGTGGTCTCTGAGGGTGGTGGCCATCCTGTGGTCTCTGAGGGTGGTGGCCATCCTGTGGTGTCTGAGAGTAGTGGCCATCCTGTGGTCTCTGAGGGTGGTGGCCATCCTGTGGTCTCTGAGGGTGGTTGCCATCCAGTGGTGTCTGAGGGTGGTGGCCATCCTGTGGTGTCTGAGGGTGGTGGCCATCCTGTGGTCTCTGAGGGTGGTGGCCATCCTGTGGTCTCTGAGGGTGGTGGCCATCCTGTGGTCTCTGAGGGTGGTGGCCATCCTGTGGTCTCTGAGGGTGGTGGCCATCCAGTGGTGTCTGAGGGTGGTGGCCATCCTGTGGTCTCTGAGGGTGGTGGCCATCCTGTGGTCTCTGAGGGTGGTGGCCATCCTGTGGTCTCTGAGGGTGGTGGCCATCCTGTGGTCTCTGAGGGTGGTGGCCATCCTGTGGTCTCTGAGAGTAGTGGCCATCCTGTGGTCTCTGAGGGTGGTGGCCATCCTGTGGTCTCTGAGGGTGGTGGCCATCCTGTGGTCTCTGAGAGTAGTGGCCATCCTGTGGTCTCTGAGGGTGGTGGCCATCCTGTGGTCTCTGAGGGTGGTGGCCATCCTGTGGTCTCTGAGGGTGGTGGCCATCCTGTGGTCTCTGAGGGTGGTGACAATCCTGTGGTCTCTGAGGGTGGTGGCCATCCTGTGGTCTCTGAGAGTAGTGGCCATCCTGTGGTCTCTGAGGGTGGTGGCCATCCTGTGGTCTCTGAGGGTGGTGGCCATCCTGTGGTCTCTGAGGGTGGTGGCCATCCTAACCTTTGTGTTTTTGTGGTTTAGTCCCAAATGGCACAATGTTCCCTGCATAGGGCACTACTTTTGAACAGGCCCAATAGGACTCAAAGCCAAAGCCAGAGCACCAGGTAGGGAAAAGGGTGTTATCGGGGACTCATACCTGTGGCTTGAGACACCTGCTAATTTACTGTGTAATGGTGTGTGTTGGCTGTCAGGGTTGGGGCGCTGACGGACGGGGGACGGGGGTGATCTGTGGAGGGCCGAGCCAGTAATTGGGGAAGACATTTCTTTTCAGCTTGTTCATTCAATGTGTTTAATCCTGCCAGGCGGTCTTTCAAGCCGGGCCAAATGACAACAGCATTAAGTGTTGAGCCATGCTTACCCTACAACAAGAGAATAACACCACAGTCTCTTTGTTAGGGATGGAGGGGTGGAGGATGGATGAACTAAGAGAGAGCAGAGAAAGGAACACTAGACAAAAACTGATCTCGTTAAAATTCCGAGAGACACTCCTGTTCTCCATGCACCCACCCATTACCCCCCTAATGTCTCCCCTCTTAACTGCTCTCTAACTTCACCTCCTCCTCCTCTAACTAGCTAACAAGAGAACTTCACCTCCTTCCCAACTAGCAAACAGCAGAACTTGACCTCCTCCCCCCAAATAGCTAACAGCAGAACTCCACCTCCTCCTCCCCCCAACTAGAAAACAGCAGAACTCCACCTCCTCCTCCCCCCAACTAGAAAACAGCAGAACTCCACCTCCTCCTCCCCAACTAGCTAACAGCAGAACTTGACCTCCTCCCCCCAAATAGCTAACAGCAGATCTCCACCTCCTCCTCCCACCAACTAGAAAACAGCAGAACTCCACCTCATCCCCAACTAGCTAACAGCAGAACTTCACCTCCTCTCCAACTAGCTAACAGCAGAACTTCACCTCCTCCTCCCCAAATAGCTAACAGCAGAACTCCACCTCCTCCTCCCCAACTAGCTAACAGCAGAACTTCACCTCCTCTCCAACTAGCTAACAGCAGAACTTCACCTCCTCCTCCCCAACTAGCTAACAGCAGAACTCCACCTCCTCCTCCCCAACTAGCTAACAGCAGAACTCCACCTCCTCCTCCCCAACCAGCTAACAGCAGAACCACCTCATCCCCAACTAGCTAACAGCAGAACTTCACCTCCTCCCCAACTAGCTAACAGCAGAACTTCACCTCCTCCTCCCCAACTAGCTAACAGCAGAACTCCACCTCCTCCTCCCCAACTAGCTAACAGCAGAACTCCACCTCCTCCTCCCCAACTAGCTAACAGCAGAACTCCACCTCATCCCCAACTAGCTAACAGCAGAACTTCACCTCCTCCCCAACTAGCTAACAGCAGAACTCCACCTCATCCCCAACTAGCTAACAGTAGAACTTCACCTCCTCCTCTCCCCAACTAGCTAACAGCAGAACTCCACCTCCTCCTCCCCAACTAGCTAACAGCAGAACTCCACCTCCTCCTCCCCAACTAGCTAACAGCAGAACTTCACCTCCTCTCCAACTAGCTAACAGCAGAACTTCACCTCCTCCCCAACTAGCTAACAGCAGAACTTCACCTCCTCCCCAACTAGCTAACATCAGAACTTCACCTCCTCCCCAACTAGCTAACAGCAGAACTTCACCTCCTCCTCCCCAACTAGCTAACAGCAGAACTCCACCTCCTCCTCCCCAACTAGCTAAAAGCAGAACTTCACCTCATCCTCCCCAACTAGCTAACAGCAGAACTCCACCTCATCCCCAACTAGCTAACAGTAGAACTTCACCTCCTCCTCAACTAGCTAACAGCAGAACTCCACCTCATCCCCAACTAGCTAACAGCAGAACCGCACCTCCTCCCCAACTAGCTAACAGCAGAACTTCACCTCCTCCCCCCAAATAGCTAACAGCAGATCTCCACCTCCTCCTCCCACCAACTAGAAAACAGCAGAACTCCACCTCATCCCCAACTAGCTAACAGCAGAACTTCACCTCCTCCCCAACTAGCTAACAGCAGAACTTCACCTCCTCCTCCCCAACTAGCTAACAGCAGAACTTCACCTCCTCCCCAACTAGCTAACAGCAGAACTTCACCTCCTCCTCCCCAACTAGCTAACAGCAGAACTCCACCTCCTCCTCCCCAACTAGCTAACAGCAGAACTTCACCTCCTCCTCCCGAACTAGCTAACAGCAGAACTTCACCTCCTCCCCCAACTAGCTAACAGCAGAACTCCACCTCATCCCCAACTAGCTAACAGCAGAACTTCACCTCCTCCCCAACTAGCTAACAGCAGAACTTCACCTCCTCCTCCCCAACTAGCTAACAGCAGAACTCCACCTCCTCCTCCCCAACTAGCTAACAGCAGAACTCCACCTCCTCCTCCCCAACCAGCTAACAGCAGAACCACCTCATCCCCAACTAGCTAACAGCAGAACTTCACCTCCTCCCCAACTAGCTAACAGCAGAACTTCACCTCCTCCTCCCCAACTAGCTAACAGCAGAACTCCACCTCCTCCTCCCCAACTAGCTAACAGCAGAACTTCACCTCTTCCTCCCCAACTAGCTAACAGCAGAACTCCACCTCCTCCTCCCCAACTAGCTAACAGCAGAACTCCACCTCCTCCTCCCCAACTAGCTAACAGCAGAACTCCACCTCATCCCCAACTAGCTAACAGCAGAACTTCACCTCCTCCCCAACTAGCTAACAGCAGAACTCCACCTCATCCCCAACTAGCTAACAGTAGAACTTCACCTCCTCCTCTCCCCAACTAGCTAACAGCAGAACTCCACCTCCTCCTCCCCAACTAGCTAACAGCAGAACTCCACCTCCTCCTCCCCAACTAGCTAACAGCAGAACTTCACCTCCTCTCCAACTAGCTAACAGCAGAACTTCACCTCCTCCCCAACTAGCTAACAGCAGAACTTCACCTCCTCCCCAACTAGCTAACATCAGAACTTCACCTCCTCCCCAACTAGCTAACAGCAGAACTTCACCTCCTCCTCCCCAACTAGCTAACAGCAGAACTCCACCTCCTCCTCCCCAACTAGCTAAAAGCAGAACTTCACCTCATCCTCCCCAACTAGCTAACAGCAGAACTCCACCTCATCCCCAACTAGCTAACAGTAGAACTTCACCTCCTCCTCAACTAGCTAACAGCAGAACTCCACCTCATCCCCAACTAGCTAACAGCAGAACCGCACCTCCTCCCCAACTAGCTAACAGCAGAACTTCACCTCCTCCCCCCAAATAGCTAACAGCAGATCTCCACCTCCTCCTCCCACCAACTAGAAAACAGCAGAACTCCACCTCATCCCCAACTAGCTAACAGCAGAACTTCACCTCCTCCCCAACTAGCTAACAGCAGAACTTCACCTCCTCCTCCCCAACTATCTAACAGCAGAACTTCACCTCCTCCCCAACTAGCTAACAGCAGAACTTCACCTCC
>NW_027258727.1:17500-22500 GCF_045791955.1 Oncorhynchus clarkii lewisi | reverse complement strand
GGTGAAACGTGTTTTAGGCATCAGTCCCAGTTGACTGATAGTTTAAAGAACAAACTCATTTACAACAAACTCGCCCCTCTTATAGTCTCAACTGCGACAGTCAATGATGTTCATCCGAAGCTTCGTTTTTGTAACTTTTTCTCATTATTTCGTACTTCTGTTGATGTGTCATCTCCCTCGGGCGTCCGCTCAGAAGTCCACCGGTCCACGGGTGAGTTGCAGGTTTTACTTGTTGACCAAAAATAATAATAAGAGTTATTGTTGCAGTTTTTTTTGCAAGTGACATTAACCCTATCAAAACATCCGCCCTTTATTCTAAAATATTCCGTGTTAAATGATAGCGCTGGCTCTAAGTGTGTAGACAAGGCAACTCTTTCCATTTTACAAATTAAATATCAAAACTGACCCCGCAAATTAACTGGAAGCTTTAAGTGGCTTTTTCTTTGTCAAAATATGTTGACAGCGTAGCATGTAAATGATGACTGACTTGTCAAAAATAGGCATTTCTTTGTTGCCGTTTGTGATTTTGTTCCAGCGCCGTAACACATTCCCCTTGGAGTTAGTTGGATACGTTCACACAGGTGTCTGTCTACGGGTCATGTTAGAGTAGACGCTTTGGTTTGCTTGTCTCAGGGCGATCATAGGGAAGGTTAGGCAAGCTTGGATATCGGGACGTTAGAGAGAGGTAATAGACGAGATGACATGGTGATGGTAGTTAGTTCAGTAGCATACTGTAAGACCATACTAATAGTTAGTTCAGTAGCATACTGTAAGACCATACTGATAGTTAGTTCAGTAGCATACTGTAAGACCATACTAATAGTTAGTTCAGTAGCATACTGTAAGACCATACTAATAGTTAGTTCAGTAGCATACTGTAAGACCATACTAATAGTTAGTTCAGTAACATACCGTAAGATCATACTAATAGTTAGTTCAGTAGCATACTGTAAGACCATACTAATAGTTAGTTCAGTAGCATACTGTAAGACCATACTGATAGTTAGTTCAGTAGCATACTGTAAGACCATACTAATAGTTAGTTCAGTAGCATACTGGAAGACCATACTAATAGTTAGTTCAGTAGCATACTGTAAGACCATACTAATAGTTAGTTCAGTAACATACCGTAAGATCATACTAATAGTTAGTTCAGTAGCATACTGTAAGACCATACTAATAGTTTGTTCAGTAGCATACTGTAAGACCATACTGATAGTTAGTTCAGTAGCATACTGTAAGACCATACTAATAGTTAGTTCAGTAACATACCGTAAGATCATACTAATAGTTAGTTCAGTAGCATACTGTAAGACCATACTAATAGTTAGTTCAGTAGCATACTGTAAGACCATACTAATAGTTAGTTCAGTAGCATACTGTAAGACCATACTAATAGTTAGTTCAGTAGCATACTGTAAGACCATACTAATAGTTAGTTCAGTAGCATACTGTAAGACCATACTAATAGTTTGTTCAGTAGCATACTGTAAGACCATACTGTAGGTTAGCTAGTTTAGTGACATCATACTCTGTAGTTAGTTTAGTAAAATCATACTCTGTAGTTAGTTTAGCAATATCATACTCGGTAGTTAGTTTAGTAAAACCATACTCTGTAGTTAGTTTAGTAATATCATACTCTGTAGTTAGTTTAGTAATATCATACTCAGTAGTTAGTTTAGTAGTGTCATACCCTGTAGTTAGTTTACTAATATCATACCCTGTAGTTAGTTTACTAATATCATACTCTGTAGTTAGCTTAGTAGTGTCATACTCTGTAGTTAGTTTACTAATATCACACTGTAGTTAGTTTAGTAGTGTCATACTCTGTAGTTAGTTTAATGGGAAATGTAATGTTAGGAACTTCGTACTCATCAGTGGATCTGGGTGTCATTTATAGATGGAATAAAACACCTATTGGGTTATATCAGTCTATGCCACTATTATATAATAACGACAGAAGTGCATTACATTGCTGTGATTATTATTATCTGACCCTGTTGGTCATCTATGAACATTTGAACATCTTGGCCATGTTCTGTTATAATCTCCACCCGGTACAGCCAGAAGAGGACTGGCCACCCCACATAGCCTGGTTCCTCTCTAGGTTTATAATCTCCACCCGACACAGCCAGAAGAGGACTGGCCACCCCACATAGCCTGGTTCCTCTCTAGGTTTATAATCTCCACCCGGCACAGCCAGATGAGGACTGGTCCACCCCTCATAGCCTGGTTCCTCTCTAGGTTTATAATCTCCACCCGACACAGCCAGAAGAGGACTGGTCACCCCTCAGAGCCTGGTTCCTCTCTAGGTTTATAATCTCCACCCGGCACAGCCAGAAGAGGACTGGCCGCCCCTCATAGCCTGGTTCCTCTCTAGGTTTATAATCTCCACCCAGCACAGCCAGAAGAGGACTGGCCACCCCACATAGCCTGGTTCCTCTCTAGGTTTATAATCTCCACCCGGCACAGCCAGAAGAGGACTGGCCAACCCACATAGCCTGGTTCCTCTCTAGGTTTATAATCTCCACCCGGCACAGCCAGAAGAGGACTGGCCACCCCACATAGCCTGGTTCCTCTCTAGGTTTATAATCTCCACCCGGCACAGCCAGAAGAGGACTGGCCGCCCCTCATAGCCTGGTTCCTCTCTAGGTTTATAATCTCCACCCGGCACAGCCAGAAGAGGACTGGCCGCCCCTCATAGCCTGGTTCCTCTCTAGGTTTATAATCTCCACCCAGCACAGCCAGAAGAGGACTGGCCACCCCACATAGCCTGGTTCCTCTCTAGGTTTATAATCTCCACCCGGCACAGCCAGAAGAGGACTGGCCAACCCACATAGCCTGGTTCCTCTCTAGGTTTATAATCTCCACCCGGCACAGCCAGAAGAGGACTGGCCACCCCTCATAGCCTGGTTCCTCTCTAGGTTTCTTCCTAGGTTTTGGCCTTTCTAGGGAGTTTTTCCTAGCCACCGTGCTTCTACACCTGCATTGCTTGCTGTTTGGGGTTTTAGGCTGGGTTTCTGTACAGCACTTTGAGACATCAGCTGATGTACGAAGGGCTATATAAATACATTTGATTGATTGATTGTTATATTGGTAGTGGACATATTGGTTGATATTGTATTTTGTTCTTCCTGCAAAATAACCTATATAGTGTAGATGTATGGTCAGTGGGTTGTCTGTGGAGTGAAGTGTAGTGGTGTTTTGTGTAGATGTATGGTCAGTGGGTTGTCTGTGGAGTGAAGTGTAGTGGTGTTTTGTGTAGATGTATGGTCAGTGGGTTGTCTGTGGAGTGAAGTGTAGTGGTGTTTTGTGTAGATGTATGGTCAGTGGGTTGTCTGTGGAGTGAAGTGTAGTGGTGTTTTGTGTAGATGTATGGTCAGTGGGTTGTCTGTGGAGTGAAGTGTAGTGGTGTTTTGTGTAGATGTATGGTCAGTGGGTTGTCTGTGGAGTGAAGTGTAGTGGTGTTTTGTGTAGATGTATGGTCAGTGGGTTGTCTGTGGAGTGAAGTGTAGTGGTGTTTTGTGTAGATGTATGGTCAGTGGGTTGTCTGTGGAGTGAAGTGTAGTGGTGTTTTGTGTAGATGTATGGTCAGTGGGTTGTCTGTGGAGTGAAGTGTAGTGGTGTTTTGTGTAGATGTATGGTCAGTGGGTTGTCTGTGGAGTGAAGTGTAGTGGTGTTTTGTGTAGATGTATGGTCAGTGGGTTGTCTGTGGAGTGAAGTGTAGTGGTGTTTTGTGTAGATGTATGGTCAGTGGGTTGTCTGTGGAGTGAAGTGTAGTGGTGTTTTGTGTAGATGTATGGTCAGTGGGTTGTCTGTGGAGTGAAGTGTAGTGGTGTTTTGTGTAGATGTATGGTCAGTGGGTTGTCTGTGGAGTGAAGTGTAGTGGTGTTTTGTGTAGATGTATGGTCAGTGGGTTGTCTGTGGAGTGAAGTGTAGTGGTGTTTTGTGTAGATGTATGGTCAGTGGGTTGTCTGTGGAGTGAAGTGTAGTGGTGTTTTGTGTAGATGTATGGTCAGTGGGTTGTCTGTGGAGTGAAGTGTAGTGGTGTTTTGTGTAGATGTATGGTCAGTGGGTTGTCTGTGGAGTGAAGTGTAGTGGTGTTTTGTGTAGATGTATGGTCAGTGGGTTGTCTGTGGAGTGAAGTGTAGTGGTGTTTTGTGTAGATGTATGGTCAGTGGGTTGTCTGTGGAGTGAAGTGTAGTGGTGTTTTGTGTAGATGTATGGTCAGTGGGTTGTCTGTGGAGTGAAGTGTAGTGGTGTTTTGTGTAGATGTATGGTCAGTGGGTTGTCTGTGGAGTGAAGTGTAGTGGTGTTTTGTGTAGATGTATGGTCAGTGGGTTGTCTGTGGAGTGAAGTGTAGTGGTGTTTTGTGTAGATGTGTGGTCAGTGGGTTGTCTGTGGAGTGAAGTGTAGTGGTGTTTTGTGTAGATGTATGGTCAGTGGGTTGTCTGTGGAGTGAAGTGTAGTGGTGTTTTGTGTAGATGTGTGGTCAGTGGGTTGTCTGTGGAGTGAAGTGTAGTGGTGTTTTGTGTAGATGTATGGTCAGTGGGTTGTCTGTGGAGTGAAGTGTAGTGGTGTTTTGTGTAGATGTATGGTCAGTGGGTTGTCTGTGGAGTGAAGTGTAGTGGTGTTTTGTGTAGATGTATGGTCAGTGGGTTGTCTGTGGAGTGAAGTGTAGTGGTGTTTTGTGTAGATGTATGGTCAGTGGGTTGTCTGTGGAGTGAAGTGTAGTGGTGTTTTGTGTAGATGTATGGTCAGTGGGTTGTCTGTGGAGTGAAGTGTAGTGGTGTTTTGTGTAGATGTATGGTCAGTGGGTTGTCTGTGGAGTGAAGTGTAGTGGTGTTTTGTGTAGATGTATGGTCAGTGGGTTGTCTGTGGAGTGAAGTGTAGTGGTGTTTTGTGTAGAGTGTAGATGTGTGTTCAGTGGGTTGTCTGTGGAGTGAAGTGTAGTGGTGTTTTGTGTAGAGTGTAGATGTGTGTTCAGTGAATTTGAAGTG
>NW_027258727.1:0-15000 GCF_045791955.1 Oncorhynchus clarkii lewisi | reverse complement strand
ACTACTACTCCTACTACTATTACTACTATTCATATTACTACTACTGCTACTAATATTACTACTATTACTACTACTACTACTATTGCTACTATTACTACTACTACTACTACTACTGCTACTACTACTATTACTACTACTACTACTACTGCTACTGCTAATGCTACTACTCTACTACTACAACTAATATTACTACTTCTACTACTACTAATATTCCTACTACTACTACTACTACTACTATTAATATTACTTCTACTACTACTACTAATATTGCTACTACTACTAATATTACTACTACTATTACTATCACTCCTACTACTATTCATATTACTACTATTGCTATTACTACTATTACTACTATTCATATTACTACTATTACTACTGCTACTAATACTACTACTACTTTTACTACTACTACTATAGATATTACTGCTACTACTACTACTACTACTACTAATATCACTAATACTACTACTACTACTTCTTCATATTACTATTACCACTACTACTACTATTACTACTACTGCTACCATTACTACTACTACTACTACTACTACTACTACTACTACTACTACTACTACCACTACTATTACTATTACTACCACTACTACTATTACTACTATTACTACTATTCATATTACTATTACTACTACTACTACTACTATTACCACTATTACTACTTTTACTACTACTATTACCACTATTACTACTACTACTACTACTACTACTAGTAGTACTAATACTATTACTACTAATACTACTACTCTCCACCACTCCCCCTTTCCAACACTCCCCCTCTCCACCACTCCCCCTTTCCACCACTCCCCCTCTCCACCACTCCCCCTCTCCACCACTCCCCCTTTCCACCACTCCCCCTTTCCACCACTCCCCCTTTCCACCACTCCCCCTCTCCACCACTCCCCCTTTCCACCACTCCCCCTCTCCACCACTCCCCCTTTCCACCACTCCCCCTCTCCACCACTCCCCCTTTCCACCACTCCCCCCTCCCCCTTTCCACCACTCCCCCTTTCCACCACTCCCCCTCTCCACCACTCCCCCTTTCCACCACTCCCCCTTTCCACCACTCCCCCTCTCCCCCTATCCCCCACTCCCCCTTTCCACCACTCCCCCTCTCCCCCTCTCCACCACTCCCCCTTTCCACCACTCCACCTCTCCCCCTATCCACCACTCCCCCTTTCCACCACTCCCCCTCTCCACCACTCCCCCTTTCCACCACTCCGCCTTTCCACCACTCCCCCTCTCCCCCTATCCCCCACTCCCCCTTTCCACCACTCCCCCTCTCCCCCTATCCCCCACTCCCCCTTTCCACCACTCCCCCTCTCCCCCTATCCACCACTCCCCCTATCCACCACTCCCCCTTTCCACCACTCCCCCTCTCCACCACTCCCCCTTTCCACCACTCCCCCTTTCCACCACTCCCCCTCTCCCCCTATCCACCACTCCCCCTTTCCACCACTCCCCCTCTCCCCCTATCCACCACTCCCCCTCTCCCCCTATCCACCACTCCCCCTATCCACCACTCCCCCTATCCACCACTCCCCCTTTCCACCACTCCCCCTCTCCCCCTATCCACCACTCCCCCTTTCCACCACTCCCCCTCTCCCCCTATCAACCACTCCCCCTCTCCCACTATCCACCACTCCCCCTCTCCTGCTATCCACCACTCCCCCTATCCACCACTCCCCCTATCCACCACTCCCCCTTTCCACCACTCCCCCTCTCCCCCTATCCACCACTCCCCCTATCCACCACTCCCCCTCTCCCCCTATCCACCACTCCCCCTATCCACCACTCCCCCTCTCCCCCTATCCACCACTCCCCCTATCCACCACTCCCCCTTTCCACCACTCCCCCTCTCCCCCTATCCACCACTCCCCCTTTCCACCACTCCCCCTCTCCCCCTATCCACCACTCCCCCTATCCACCACACCCCCTCTCCCCCTATCCACCACTCCCCCTATCCACCACTCCCCCTTTCCACCACTCCCCCTCTCCCCCTATCCACCACTCCCCCTTTCCACCACTCCCCCTCTCCCCCTATCCACCACTCCCCCTCTCCCCCTATCCACCACTCCCCCTATCCACCACTCCCCCTATCCACCACTCCCCCTCTCCCCCTATCCACCACTCCCCCTCTCCCCCTATCCACCACTCCCCCTCTCCCCCTATCCACCACTCCCCCTATCCACCACTCCCCCTTTCCACCACTCCCCCTCTCCCCCTATCCCCCTCTCCCCCTATCCACCACTCCCCCTATCCACCACTCCCCCTATCCACCACTCCCCCTCTCCCCCTATCCACCACTCCCCCTTTCCACCACTCCCCCTCTCCCCCTATCCATCACTCCCCCTTTTCACCACTCCCCCTCTCCCCCTATCCACCACTCCCCCTTTCCACCACTCCCCCTTTCCACCACTCCCCCTCTCCCCCTATCCACCACTCCCCCTATCCACCACTCCCCCTTTCCACCACTCCCCCTCTCCCCCTATCCACCACTCCCCCTATCCACCACTCCCCCTATCCACCACTCCCCCTATCCACCACTCCCCCTCTCCCCCTATCCACCACTCCCCCTATCCACCACTCCCCCTATCCACCACTCCCCCTCTCCCCCTATCCACCACTCCCCCTATCCACCACTCCCCCTCTCCCCCTATCCACCACTCCCCCTATCCACCACTCCCCCTATCCACCACTCCCCCTATCCACCACTCCCCCTCTCCCCCTATCCACCACTCCCCCTATCCACCACTCCCCCTATCCACCACTCCCCCTTTCCACCACGCCCCCTCTCCCCCTATCCACCACTCCCCCTATCCACCACTCCCCCTCTCCCCCTATCCACCACTCCCCCTTTCCACCACTCCCCCTCTCCCCCTATCCACCACTCCCCCTTTCCACCACTCCCCCTCTCCCCCTATCCACCACTCCCCCTTTCCATCACTCCCCCTCTCACCCTTTCCACCACTCCCCCTCTCCCCCTATCCACCACTCCCCCTTTCCACCACTCCCCCTCTCCCCCTATCCACCACTCCCCCTATCCACCACTCCCCCTTTCCACCACTCCCCCTCTCCCCCTATCCACCACTCCACCTATCCACCACTCCCCCTCTCCCCCTATCCACCACTCCCCCTATCCACCACTCCCCCTATCCACCACTCGCCCTCTCCCCCTATCCACCACTCCCACTTTCCACCACTCCCCCTCTCCCCCTATCCACCACTCCCCCTTTCCACCACTCCCCCTCTCCCCCTTTCCACCACTCCCCCTTTCCAAAACTCCCCCTCTCCCCCTATCCACCACTCCCCCTTTCCACCACTCCCCCTCTCCCCCTTTCCACCACTCCCCCTCTCCCCCTATCCACCACTCCCCTTCTCCCCCTATCCACCACTCCCCTTCTCCCCCTTTCCACCACTCCCCCTCTCCACCACTCCCCCTCTCCCCCTTTCCACCACTCCCCCTCTCCCCCTATCCATCACTCCCCCTCTCCCCCTTTCCACCACTCCCCCTCTCCACCACAAATACTTTTAACATTGTTCACAGCTGCAGTAATACCACAGACAGACTTCACACCCCCACTTTCCATCCTGATCCAGCAGGCAGCCAGAAAGTCAGGCAGACAGACAGACAGACAGACAGACAGGCAGGCAGGCAGGCAGGCAGGCAGGCAGGCAGGCAGGCAGACAGGCAGACAGGCAGACAGGCATACAGACAGACAGACAGGTAGGCAGGCAGGCAGGCAGGCAGGCAGACAGACAGACAGACAGACAGACAGGCAGGCAGGCAGGCAGGCAGGCAGGCAGGCAGGCAGGCAGACAGGCAGACAGACAGAGTAAAGGCCTGACTGGGCTAACACCCAGGGTTCTAAAGTGCGACCAATCGGCATAGAAAATGTCACGACAGGCCTGATGGAAACAGAACATCTGTCAGTAAACTTTCCAAATGTTGGCAAAACAAAAATGCTCTAGACGAGGTACCGCAGGATCTTTTTGTGTCGGTAAAATGAATTATGCGAGATATGTCGGTGGAAACACTTTTACGCTCAAATATGGATCTAATAACTATCATATCAAAGTAAACTTGGAGTCATACGATGAGATGTTGTGTGGTCCTTCCCACCACAAGTTGTCAAGAAAACATGCAGTTTATTAGACTACAGATTAAATAAGTTACGATGAGCTTCACAGGGTGGTGAAAGTGCACGGTGACGAGCTTCACAGGGTGGTGAAAGTGCACGGTGATGAGCTTCACAGGGTGGTGAAAGTGCACGGTGATGAGCTTCACAGGGTGGTGAAAGTGCACGGTGACGAGCTTCACAGGGTGGTGAAAGTGCACGGTGATGAGCTTCACAGGGTGGTGAAAGTGCACGGTGATGAGCTTGACACTTTCCAATAAATATTGAGGGTTCCGGTGACATGATGCCATTTGTCAAATAAAAATAATCGCGCTCTTTTGTCCATAATAATCTCATTATGTAGGCTATACCCTCCCTGTACATTGTATCTGCCAGCTGTTGGCTTGAGCCCATGTGTTAATACCAGAGTGGACACACTCGTTATACAATGCAACGTTTTTTTGTTTGTGAGAAAACCATCAGTAGAGTTTAAAATGCGATGAAAAACAATTTAAAGGTATTTGTTATTCGGTACACGGGAATTTAACCTCAAACGGTATTTTTCATCACACACAGACTTTTATCCACAACAAGTCAATATGATGGAAACATACTGTACACACCTATTCTTTCCTGGGTTTTTCTTTATATTTTACTATTTTCTACATTGTAGAATAATAGTGAAGACTTTAAAACTATAAAATAACACATATGGAATCATGTAGTAACCAAAAAAAGTGTTCAACAAATGAAAATATATTTTATATTTGGGATTCTTTAAATTAACCACCCTTTGCCTTGATGACAGCTTTGCACACTCTTGGCATTCTCTCAACCAGCTTCATGAGGTAGTCACCTGGAATGCATTTCAATTAACAGGTGTGCCTTGTTAAAAGTACATTTGTGGAATTTCTTTCTTTCTTAATGCGTTTGAGCCAGTCAGTTGTGTTGTGACAAGGTAGGGGGGTGGTATACAGAAGATAGCCCTATTTGGTAAAAGACCAAGTCCACATTATGGCAAGAACATCTCAAATAAGCAAAGAGAAATGACAGTCCATCATTACTTTAAGACGTGAAGGTCAGTCAATCTGGAAAATTTCAAGAACTTTTAATGTTTCTTCAAGTGCAGTCACAAAAACCATCAAGCGCTATGATGAAACTGGCTCTCTTGAGGACCGCCACAGGAAAGGAAGACCCAGAGTTACCTCTGCTGCAGAGGATAATTTCATTAGTTACAAGCCTCTTGCTGCCCAGATAAACGCTTCACAGAGTTCAAGTAACAGAAACATCTCACCATCAACTGTTCAGAGGAGACTGCGTGAATCAGGCCTTTATGGTCGAATTGCTGCAAAGAAACCACTACTAAAGGACACCAATAAGAAGAGACTTGCTTGGGCCAAGAAACACGAGCAATGGCCATTAGACCGGTAGAAATCTGTCCTTTGGTCTGATGAGTACAAATTTGAGATGTGACTTTGTTAGACGCAGAGTAGGTGAACGGATGATCTCTGCATGTGGGGTTCCCACCGTGAAGCGTGGAGGAGGAGGTGTGATGGTGTGGGGGTGCTTTGCTGGTGACATTGTCTGTGATTTATTTAGAATTCAAGGCACACTTAACCAGCATGGCTTCAACAGCATTCTGCAGTGATATTCCATCCCATCTGGTTTGGGCTTAGTGGAACTATCATTTGTTTTTCAACAGGACAATGATCCAAAACACTTTCAGGCTATGTAAGGACTATTTGACCAAGAAGGAGCGTGACGGAGTGCTGCATCAGATAACCTGGTCTCCACAATCCCCTGACCTCAACCCAATTGAGATTGTTTGAGATGAGTTGGACCACAGAGTGAAGGAAAGTGCTCAGTATATGTGGGAACTCCTTCAAAACTGTTGGAAAAGCATTCCTCATGAAGCTGGTTGAGAGAATGCCAAGAGTGTACAAAGCTGTCATCAAGGCAAAGGGTGGCTACTTTAAGAATCTAAAATATATTTTGATTTGTTTAACAGTACTATTTCATAGTTGTGATGTCTTCATTATTATTCTACAATGTAGAAAATTGTAAAAAAAATAAAGAAAAACCCTTGAATGAGTAGGTATGTCCAAACTTTTGACTGGTACTGTGTATGGTGGGGGAAATTCACATTCTAGAATAGTCATGAAATTGGTCGCCAATTGGATGGAAACCTAGATTTTGTGACAAAAAAAATGTACTGTCTCTCTCTCTCTCTCTCTCTCTCTCTCTGTCTCTGTCTCTGTCTCTCTCTCTGTCTCTCTCTCTCTCTGTCTCTGTATATATATATATATTATTGTTGTAATGATAAGGCTTTACTGTAGTGTTGTTTCAGAGCGAGGTCGTTAGCGTCCTGCTTGGACCATTACTGCTAGCTAACCATCTGGTAACTGTACCAGTGTATCCAAACATTTGAGGGCACAGAAAGGGATGGGATCAATGATCATAGGAATGAATGAAAGACAGATCTCTTAAATATCATCTTAGTAAACTTGACGCTCTTAAAGTGACAGTGTACAATTTTCAATATAATGCATCTCAATTGGAAAAATAGTACTTTTACATCATGTAGAAACATAAAATGACACAAATTACTTTTAAACTTTAATGACAGGTATTTGTATAAACATTTTAGCTTTTTATAATAAATACATTTTATTTGTAGGGTTACATATTAGTTTCTAGTGCACAACATGTGCTTCAGAAGTAGCTGGAATTCACATAGGCTAAATATTAATCGATTAGAAAATATATATATTTTTGGTGCTCCTAAATTTGACGTTGTGCTCCTAACGTTTTAAAGGCGGGAGCACCAGCGCCATCAATGAAAAATACTAACACAACATACCACCAATCCTACCTCAGTTCCCAACGAGATTGGAGCTATTTCACATTCTGTAGACATCCAATGCTTCTCCATGGATTCTCCATTCTGAACACACACACACACCTAATCCCTTGGTTAGATTATTAGAGTGTGGTTGGCTGGGTTAATCAAGGTGTGGGTGGCTGTGGGTGTCTGGGTTCAACAAGGTTTGGGTGGCTGGGTTCAACAAGGTTTGGGTAGCTGGGTTAAACAAGGTTTGGGTAGCTGGGTTAAACAAGGTTTGGGTAGCTGGGTTAAACAAGGTTTGGGTGGCTGGGTTCAACAAGGTTTGGGTAGCTGGGTTAAACAAGGTTTGGGTAGCTGGGTTAAACAAGGTTTGGGTGGCTGGGTTAAACAAGGTTTGGGTGGCTGGGTTAAACAAGGTTTGGGTAGCTGGGTTAAACAAGGTTTGGGTGGCTGGATTAAACAAGGTTTGGGTAGCTGGGTTAAACAAGGTTTGGGTAGCTGGGTTAAACAAGGTTTGGGTAGCTGGGTTAAACAAGGTTTGGGTGGCTGGGTTAAACAAGGTTTGGGTAGCTGGGTTAAACAAGGTTTGGGTAGCTGGGTTAAACAAGGTTTGGGTAGCTGGGTTAAACAAGGTTTGGGTGGCTGGGTTAAACAAGGTTTGGGTAGCTGGGTTAAACAAGGTTTGGGTGGCTGGGTTAAACAAGGTTTGGGTGGCTGGGTTAAACAAGGTTTGGGTGGCTGGGTTAAACAAGGTTTGGGTAGCTGGGTTAAACAAGGTTTGGGTGGCTGGGTTAAACAAGGTTTGGGTGGCTGGGTTCAACAAGGTTTGGGTGGCTGGGTTAAACAAGGTTTGGGTGGCTGGGTTAAACAAGGTTTGGGCGGCTGGGTTAAACCAGGTTTGGGTAGCTGGGTTAAACAAGGTTTGGGTGGCTGGGTTAAACAAGGTTTGGGTAGCTGGGTTAAACAAGGTTTGGGTGGCTGGGTTAAACAAGGTTTGGGTAGCTGGGTTAAACAAGGTTTGGGTAGCTGGGTTAAACAAGGTTTGGGTAGCTGGGTTAAACAAGGTTTGGGTAGCTGGGTTAAACAAGGTTTGGGTGGCTGGGTTAAACAAGGTTTGGGTAGCTGGGTTAAACAAGGTTTGGGTAGCTGGGTTAAACAAGGTTTGGGTGGCTGGGTTAAACAAGGTTTGGGTAGCTGCGTTAAACAAGGTTTGGGTGGCTGGGTTAAACAAGGTTTGGGTAGCTGGGTTAAACAAGGTTTGGGTAGCTGGGTTAAACAAGGTTTGGGTAGCTGGGTTAAACAAGGTTTGGGTAGCTGGGTTAAACAAGGTTTGGGTGGCTGGGTTAAACAAGGTTTGGGTAGCTGGGTTAAACAAGGTTTGGGTGGCTGGGTTAAACAAGGTTTGGGTAGCTGGGTTAAACAAGGTTTGGGTGGCTGGGTTAAACAAGGTTTGGGTAGCTGGGTTAAACAAGGTTTGGGTGGCTGGGTTAAACAAGGTTTGGGTAGCTGGGTTAAACAAGGTTTGGGTGGCTGGGTTAAACAAGGTTTGGGTAGCTGGGTTAAACAAGGTTTGGGTAGCTGGGTTAAACAAGGTTTGGGTAGCTGGGTTAAACAAGGTTTGGGTGGCTGGGTTAAACAAGGTTTGGGTGGCTGGGTTAAACAAGGTTTGGGTAGCTGGGTTAAACAAGGTTTGGGTAGCTGGGTTAAACAAGGTTTGGGTAGCTGGGTTAAACAAGGTTTGGGTAGCTGGGTTAAACAAGGTTTGGGTAGCTGGGTTAAACAAGGTTTGGGTGGCTGGGTTAAACAAGGTTTGGGTAGCTGGGTTAAACAAGGTTTGGGTAGCTGGGTTAAACAAGGTTTGGGTAGCTGGGTTAAACAAGGTTTGGGTAGCTGGGTTAAACAAGGTTTGGGTAGCTGGGTTAAACAAGGTTTGGGTAGCTGGGTTAAACAAGGTTTGGGTAGCTGGGTTAAACAAGGTTTGGGTAGCTGGGTTAAACAAGGTTTGGGTGGCTGGGTTAAACAAGGTTTGGGTGGCTGGGTTAAACAAGGTTTGGGTAGCTGGGTTAAACAAGGTTTGGGTAGCTGGGTTAAACAAGGTTTGGGTAGCTGGGTTAAACAAGGTTTGGGTAGCTGGGTTAAACAAGGTTTGGGTAGCTGGGTTAAACAAGGTTTGGGTTAAACAAGGTTTGGGTAGCTGGGTTAAACAAGGTTTGGGTAGCTGGGTTAAACAAGGTTTGGGTGGCTGGGTTAAACAAGGTTTGGGTGGCTGGGTTAAACAAGGTTTGGGTGGCTGGGTTAAACAAGGTTTGGGTAGCTGGGTTAAACAAGGTTTGGGTAGCTGGGTTAAACAAGGTTTGGGTAGCTGGGTTAAACAAGGTTTGGGTGGCTGGGTTAAACAAGGTTTGGGTGGCTGGGTTAAACAAGGTTTGGGTAGCTGGGTTAAACAAGGTTTGGGTAGCTGGGTTAAACAAGGTTTGGGTAGCTGGGTTAAACAAGGTTTGGGTAGCTGGGTTAAACAAGGTTTGGGTAGCTGGGTTAAACAAGGTTTGGGTAGCTGGGTTAAACAAGGTTTGGGTAGCTGGGTTAAACAAGGTTTGGGTAGCTGGGTTAAACAAGGTTTGGGTAGCTGGGTTAAACAAGGTTTGGGTGGCTGGGTTAAACAAGGTTTGGGTAGCTGGGTTAAACAAGGTTTGGGTAGCTGGGTTAAACAAGGTTTGGGTGGCTGGGTTAAACAAGGTTTGGGTAGCTGGGTTAAACAAGGTTTGGGTAGCTGGGTTAAACAAGGTTTGGGTAGCTGGGTTAAACAAGGTTTGGGTAGCTGGGTTAAACAAGGTTTGGGTAGCTGGGTTAAACAAGGTTTGGGTAGCTGGGTTAAACAAGGTTTGGGTAGCTGGGTTAAACAAGGTTTGGGTAGCTGGGTTAAACAAGGTTTGGGTAGCTGGGTTAAACAAGGTTTGGGTAGCTGGGTTAAACAAGGTTTGGGTAGCTGGGTTAAACAAGGTTTGGGTAGCTGGGTTAAACAAGGTTTGGGTAGCTGGGTTAAACAAGGTTTGGGTAGCTGGGTTAAACAAGGTTTGGGTAGCTGGGTTAAACAAGGTTTGGGTAGCTGGGTTAAACAAGGTTTGGGTAGCTGGGTTAAACAAGGTTTGGGTAGCTGGGTTAAACAAGGTTTGGGTAGCTGGGTTAAACTGGGTTGGGTTAAACAAGGTTTGGGTAGCTGGGTTAAACAAGCTGGGTTAAACAAGGTTTGGGTAGCTGGGTTAAACAAGGTTTGGGTAGCTGGGTTAAACAAGGTTTGGGTAGCTGGGTTAAACAAGGTTTGGGTAGCTGGGTTAAACAAGGTTTGGGTAGCTGGGTTAAACAAGGTTTGGGTAGCTGGGTTAAACAAGGTTTGGGTAGCTGGGTTAAACAAGGTTTGGGTAGCTGGGTTAAACAAGGTTTGGGTAGCTGGGTTAAACAAGGTTTGGGTAGCTGGGTTAAACAAGGTTTGGGTAGCTGGGTTAAACAAGGTTTGGGTAGCTGGGTTAAACAAGGTTTGGGTAGCTGGGTTAAACAAGGTTTGGGTAGCTGGGTTAAACAAGGTTTGGGTAGCTGGGTTAAACAAGGTTTGGGTAGCTGGGTTAAACAAGGTTTGGGTAGCTGGGTTAAACAAGGTTTGGGTAGCTGGGTTAAACAAGGTTTGGGTAGCTGGGTTAAACAAGGTTTGGGTAGCTGGGTTAAACAAGGTTTGGGTAGCTGGGTTAAACAAGGTTTGGGTAGCTGGGTTAAACAAGGTTTGGGTAGCTGGGTTAAACAAGGTTTGGGTGGCTGGGTTAAACAAGGTTTGGGTGGCTGGGTTAAACAAGGTTTGGGGTTGCTGGGTTAAACAAGGTTTGGGGTTGCTGGGTTAAACAAGGTTTGGGGTTGCTGGGTTAAACAAGGTTTGGGTAGCTGGGTTAAACAAGGTTTGGGTAGCTGGGTTAAACAAGGTTTGGGTGGCTGGGTTAAACAAGGTTTGGGGTTGTACGTGCATCATGTGGGAGTTATGTTTATAAAAATAAAAAAAAATAATAATCTTGAACCGCTAACAAGTGTGTCTCCTTGCCAATTATGACACTCATGGAATGCCGTGTTTCAGACGTTACGTCGTTTACCATTTTCCAACAGAGATGTATTATGAAGTCAGTGTATATTACGAAGCTTAAGATGGATGTAATGTCAAAATTCTTCCAGACTCGTGGACAGATACTAAACGCTGTCAGACTGGAATGATCAATGTGATTCATAAGAGTTAATAAGACATAGGGAATATAAATGTAGATAATGTAAATAAGATAATAATATAAATGTAGGTCCCCAACTGGCAACCTACTCCCTATAAGCCATGTGGGCACCTGGTTAAAAAGGAGTGGACTACTAAAGGGAATAGCATGCCATTTGAGATACATTCAAAGAACCTCTTTGCCTGCCTCCCACTCCTGGACTCCAACAAGTGGAGACTTAATCATTTTAAAACAGCACTGATATATTATCGCAGTAATGTAATTAGGAAACCCTTCATCTAGCTGATTGGTTCCTTGTCTTTGAGATGAAAACCACTGAGGCGTTACTGCTGCTGTGTTAAAAATGATCTTTATAAAAGAAACCCTGACTGTTTGTCACCGTCACATTTGTTGTTGAAATAGAGATGGTGGTTACCATGACAAAAGGAGAAATAGAGATGGTGGTTACCATAACAAACGGAGAAATAGAGATGGTGGTTACCATGACAAAAGGAGAAATAGAGATGGTGGTTACCATAACAAACGGAGAAATAGAGATGGTGGTTACCATGACAAAAGGAGAAATAGAGATGGTGGTTACCATGACAAACGGAGAAATAGAGATGGTGGTTACCATGACAAATGGAGAAATAGAGATGGTGGTTACCATGACAAACGGAGAAATAGAGATGGTGGTTACCATGACAAATGGAGAAATAGAGATGGTGGTTACCATGACAAACGGAGAAATAGAGATGGTGGTTACCATGACAAATGGAGAAATAGAGATGGTGGTTACCATGACGAAAGGAGAAATAGAGATGGTGGTTACCATGACAAAAGGAGAAATAGAGATGGTGGTTACCATGACAAAAGGAGAAATAGAGATGGTGGTTACCATGACAAAAGGAGAAATAGAGAGGTGGTTACTATGATAAAAGGAGAAATAGAGATGGTGGTTACCATGACGAAAGGAGAAATAGAGATGGTGGTTACCATGACAAAAGGAGAAATAGAGATGGTGGTTACCATGACAAAAGGAGAAATAGAGATGGTGGTTACCATGACAAAAGGAGAAATAGAGATGGTGGTTACCATGACAAAAGGAGAAATAGAGAGGTGGTTACTATGATAAAAGGAGAAATAGAGATGGTGGTTACCATGATGAAAGGAGAAATAGAGATGGTGGTTACCATGACAAAAGGAGAAATAGAGATGGTGGTTACCATGATAAAAGGAGAAATAGAGATGGTGGTTACCATGACAAAAGGAGAAATAGAGATGGTGGTTACCATGACAAAAGGAGAAATATAGATGGTGGTTACCATGACAAAAGGAGAAATAGAGATGGTGGTTACCATGACGAAAGGAGAAATAGAGATGGTGGTTACCATGACAAAAGGAGAAATAGAGATGGTGGTTACCATGACAAAAGGAGAAATAGAGATGGTGGTTACCATGACGAAAGGAGAAATAGAGATGGTGTTTACCATGATAAAAGGAGAAATAGAGATGGTGGTTACCATGATAAAATGAGAAATAGAGATGTGGTTACCATGACAAAAGGAGAAATAGAGATGGTGGTTACCATGACAAACGGAGAAATAGAGATGGTGGTTACCATGACAAATGGAGAAATAGAGATGGTGGTTACCATGACAAATGGAGAAATAGAGATGGTGGTTACCATGACAAACAGAGAAATAGAGATGGTGGTTACCATGACAAAAGGAGAAATAGAGATGGTGGTTACCATGACAAAAGGAGAAATAGAGATGGTGGTTACCATGACAAAAGGAGAAATAGAGAGGTGGTTACTATGATGAAAGGAGAAATAGAGATGGTGGTTACCATGACGAAAGGAGAAATAGAGATGGTGGTTACTATGACGAAAGGTCAGCATGAATTTAAAGCACTAGTGTGTGTGTGTAGTAATTTATCATCATGCCTTTGATTGTCCTGACTATTCACAGGTCTCCTCTGACCAATAATCCCTATCCGTATGATATGTGCCTCTACCCTGTAGTACAGCTATCTCATAAAGGCCTAGGCTCTTCCCACTGCATCTCAAATCAAATCAAATGTTATTGGTCACATACACATGGTTAGCAGTGATGTTATTGCGAGTGATGTTAGCAGATGTTATAGCAAAATGCTTGTGCTTCTAGTTCCGACAGTGCAGCAATATCTAACAAGTCATCTAACAATTCCACAACAACTACCTAATATACACAACTCTAAGTAGGGATGGAATAAGAATATGTATATATAAATATAAGGATGAGCGATGACCGAGCGGCATGCAGTAGATGGTATAAAATACATTATATAAATATGCGGTGATTTATGCAAGATATGCAAACATTATTAAAGTGGCATTGTTAAAGTGACTAGTCATACATTTATTAAAGTGGCCAATGATTTCATGTCTGTCTGTAGGCAGCAGCCTCTCTGTGTTAGTGGTGGCTGTTTAACAGTCTGATGGCCTTGAGATAGAAGCTGTTTTTTCAGTCTCTCGGTCCCAGCTTTGATGCACCTGTACTGACCTCGCCTTCTGGATGATAGCAGGGTGAACAGGCAGTGGCTCGGGTGGTTGTTGTCCTTGATGATCTTTTTGGCCTTCCTGTGACATCGGGTGGTGTTAGGTGTCCTGGAGGAGTAGTTTGCCTCTGTCTCATTACTCCAGCTAGTAGTACCCTGATGTCTCAGTACTCCAGCTAGTAGGACCCTGATGTCTCATTACTCCAGCTAGTAGTACCCTGATGTCTCAGTACTCCAGCTAGTAGTACCCTGATGTCTCAGTACTCCAGCTAGTAGGACCCTGATGTCTCATTACTCCAGCTAGTAGTACCCTGATGTCTCAGTACTCCAGCTAGTAGGACCCTGATGTCTCATTACTCCAGCTAGTAGGACCCTGATGTCTCATTACTCCAGCTAGTAGTACCCTGATGTCTCAGTACTCCAGCTAGTAGGACCCTGATGTCTCATTACTCCAGCTAGTGGTGGACTCTAGTATGGTCTCTACTCCGCAGGGTGAATTACAGACAGGTGACTCTAGTATGTTCACTACTCTGCAGGGTGAATTACAGACAGGTGACTCTAGTATGTTCACTACTCTGCAGGGTGAATTACAGACAGGTGACTCTAGTATGTTCACTACTCTGCAGGGTGAATTACAGACAGGTGACTCTAGTATGTTCACTACTCTGCAGGGTAATGGACAGACAGGGCATTTTATCTCACAAACCCATCATAATGTTGTTATTATATTCATGTTATATTATGTATTATTTAGTATCATTTGCTGATGGTGAGATCTGCAGGTTTAGTGTAAGTATTGGTGCTGCTGCATGGTTTTGAAGGCCTGTGGATATATTCTGGCTCTCATTCATGACCAGTATTATGGAATTAAGAAAAATTAGAAAGATTTTACGAAGAAATCCAAGGAAAGCACTAATTTGGCCAGTGAAGGAATCCTAACCATTCCCTCTATGTGCTGTGAATGTGTTGTGTTTGTCAAGTAGGAATGGATGGTCTCATTAATGCAGCTGTTTGTCAAGTAGGAATGGATGGTCTCATTAATGCAGCTGTTTGTCAAGTAGGAATCAAATCAAATCAAATCAAATTTTATTTGTCACATACACATGGTTAGCAGATGTTAATGCGAGTGTAGCGAAATGCTTGTGCTTCTAGTTCCGACAATGCAGTAATAACCAACAAGTAATCTAACTAACAATTCCAAAACTACTGTCTTGTACACAGTGTGAGGGGATAAAGAATA